>NW_004444006.1:1587769-1598782 GCF_000243295.1 Trichechus manatus latirostris | reverse complement strand
GAGTGAAAGGAGGGGGAGGTTGCGAGAGGCAAGTGAGAAATCAAAAGAAGCAGGAAAAAAAAAAGCAACACTAGCAGCCAAAAAATGGCACTCAGAGAGCCAGCTAGTGCAGGCTGGTGTTTCTAGACAAGAGACTGTGTGCGCGGGAAGTAGAGGGGGCCGAGTATGGGTGAAGAAGGGTAGAGAGTGGGAAAGTGTATATCACAAATTGCCTCTCTGCAAACCTTCAGGAAGAAGCAAAAATGGCGCACGGAGCAAGGCACTCGAGCAAAAAGAGGGGGAGATGGCAAGAGGCAAGGAAGAAATCAAAAGAAGCGGAAAAAACCAACACCAACAGCCAACAAATGGCACCCAGAGAACGGCCCGCTTGGGTGTGTTGAATCCAAGCAGCCAGTGCTTGCCAGTCAAGAGACTGTGGCCGTAGGAAGCAGAGGAGGCCGAGCCGGGGCAAAGAAGGGTGGGGGGGTGGGAAAGCGCACACCGCAAATTACCGGTTGTTTTGTCTCCCACTGGAAGCCACGTGAGGCTACTTTCTCGTATCCTGTTTGCTGTTCTCCGGGAGGAGTCCAAGATGGTGGATCCGCGCTGCGTTAGCTGGTAGGGGACCTCTGCATGAATCTCTCCTCGCTCTCCGTTCTCTGTCAGTTTTCTTCACTCCATTTGGTGCTTAGCTGCGTTCTTTCTCTTCATTTGATGTTTTAGGGTTTCAGGATTGTTGTATTCTCTGTTCGGCTTAGTTTTTCGGATCTTTGCTGTGGAGGGACGGCGTGGTGCTTCTGCCTAGAGCACCATTTTGCCAGAACTTCTCCAGTAGTTTTCTGAGGATTCCTTGGGATTTTCTATGGATAAGATCATATCATCTCCAAATAGGGATAGTTTTACCTCTTCCTTACCAAGATGGATCTCTTTTATTTATTTTTCTTGCTTTATTACTATAGTTAGGACTTCCAGCACGATGTTGAATAAGAGTGGTGATCAAGTATTCTCAAGGGGAATACTTTCAGATTCTCTCCATTGAGAATGATGTTGGCTGCTAGTTTTGCATAAATGTCTTTTATTATATCAAGGAATTTCCCCTCGATTCCTATTTTGCTGACAATTGTAATCAGGAATGAGTATTGACTTTGTCAAATGTCTTTTCTGTGTCAATTGAGATGATCACGTGGTTCTTTTCTTTAGTCCTATTCATGCGGTGGATTATGTTGATAGATTCTCTAATGTTATGGTATGAATCCCACTTGGTCTTGATGTATTTTTTTATATTTTGTTGCATTCTATTGGCTATAACTTTGTTGAGAATTTTTGCATCTATACTCATGTGGGATATTGATCTGTAATTTTCTTTTTTGTGGTATCTTTGACTGGATTTGGTATCAGGGTTATGCGGGTTTCATTGAATGAATTTGGGAGTATTATTTCCTTTTCTGTGCTCTGAAATAACTTGAGCAGTATTGGTGAAAGCTCTTCTCTGAAAGTTTGAAGAAACTTTCTGTGAAGCCATCCAGGCCAGAGATTTTTTTTTTCTTTTTTAAATTGTCTCTTCATTCTCTTCTTCCATTATGGGTCTGTTTAGTTTTTCTTCCTCAGCTTGTGTTAGTTTAGGCAGGTACTGTGTTTCTAGAAGTTTGACCATTTCCTCTAGGTTTTCAAATATGTTGGAGTACATTTTTTCAGAGTATTCTGTTATGTTCCTTTTTATTTCGGTTTGGTCTGTTGTGATATCACCCTTCTCTTTTTTTATTCAGGTTATTTGCTTCCTTTTCTGTTTTTCTTTTGTCAGTTTGGCCAATGTTTGTCAATTTCGTTGTTTTTGAAGAGCCAACTTTTGGTCTTCTTGAGTCTATTGTTTTTCTGTTGTCTATTTCATTTATTTCTCCTCTAATTTTTATTATTTCCTTTCTTCTGGTGTCTGCTGTATTCTTTTGCTGCTGTCTTTCAATTTGTTTGAGTTGTAGGGTAAATGTTTTAATTTTGGCTATATTTTTCTTTTTTGATGTGTGCATTTATTGCTACAAATTGATTTCTAAGCACTGTTTTTGTAGTGTCCCAAAGGTTTTGGTAAGATGTGTTTACATTCTCTTTTAATTCTGTGAATTTTTTATTCCATCCTTGATTTTCTTCTATTGCCCAGTAATTTTTAAGCAAAGTGTTGTTCAGTTTCAACGTATTTGATTTTTTTCCTTGTTATTTCTGTTACTGATTTCTACTGTTATGGCATTATGATCAGAAAAGATGCATTATAGTATTTTGATGTTTTGAATTTTGTTGAGGTTTGCTTTGTGACCTAAAGTTTGGTCCATTCTGGAGAATGTTCCAAGAGCATTGGAAAATAATGTATACTTTGCTGCTATTGGGTGGAGTGTTCTGTAAATATCTATGAGGTTGAGTTGATTAATTGTGGCATTTAGATCTTCTGCATCTTTATTGTTTCTTTCAAGATGTTCTGTCCTTCACATAAAGTGGTGTGGCTAAGTCTCCTACTATTATTGTGAAACTGTATTTTTATTTTCAATGCTGTTACAGTTTGTTTTATGTATTTTGGAGCACTGTCATTGGGTGTGTATATAAATATATTACGGTTATGTCCTCCTGGTGTGTAGACACTTTAATCATTGTATAGTGTCTTTCCTTATCCTTTATGGTGGATTTTGCTTTAAAGTCTATTTTATCAGAGATTAATATTTCCACTCCTGCTCTTTTTTGGTTATTGTTTGCTTGGTATATATTTTTTCCATCCTTTGAGCTTTAGTTTGTTTATGTCCTTGTGTCTAAGATGTGTCTCTTGTAGGCAGCATATGGATGCATCTTGTTTTTTCATCCATTAGGCAGGTCACATTTTTCACCCTCAGTTTCTTGATCTGTAAAATTGGAGTGGTGGGGGCTGGAAACAGCAGGATAGATGGTAGATGTTTTCTAAGAGCCTGTTATTTAGGATTTGTTTCTTAAACTGTACATAATATTTTCATTGTAGCTTCCCCATGATTTTACACAAGAATAGGATGGTGGTGCACTGGGGAGGTTGTGTGTTGTTTCTTAATAACTTTTTCCATTTGTATTCCTTGAGGATGATTAAAATTTACTGATTATATATTTTATCATTGTATAGGTACAATTTCAAAAGGTTTTTCTTAAGTATGTTGCCATGTACTTGTCCATGTTAAAGCTCACCTACCATTTTTCTGATCTTTCACATAGCTCCCAGAGAGATCACTAATTTTTATTCTTTTAAGTTGGTCATTTTGTTATCTATGGTTGTATTTAAGCAGGAAGTCCTATTCAATATCATTTATAGTGATGCTAAGATGAGCTCAGGATAGCAGAATAAATTTAATAGTTTTTAGTGCAAAATATCAAAATATTTTTCTCCTTTTTAAAAAACAAATATTTATTTTGTTATTATTGTTGTTTACAATATACCACAGACAACATACACCAGTTCAACAGTCTCTACCTGTACAATTCAGTGACGTTGATTAAATTTTTCAGGTTGTGCAACCATTCTCACCTTCCTTTTCAGAGTTGTTCCTCCCTCATTAACATAAATTCACTGCCCCTTAAGGTTCCTATCTAATTTTTTGAGTTGTTGTTGTCAATTTGATCCCATATAGATAGTTCTTAAAAGAGCATAACGCTCAAGGCAGACTTTTTACTAACCTAAACTAATGTTTGGTTTTAAGACGTCAAGGGGTATTTTAGCAAGTGGCCATTCAATGCACAACAATTGGTTTCTATTCACCTGTAGAAATAGAGGAAGGAAAGTTAGGGATAGGAGGAGGAAATGGAATGTATGCTAACTGCCTTCATGAATAACTGTCTCTTTTGCCAGAGACAAGAAGTACCAATAGTGAACATTTTGATCAAAGATTCTATAGAAGAATCCTGATCAGAAGGGGAAAATGCAGAACAGAATTTAAGATTCTTACAGGTTCCAGACATTCTGGAGCCATGGAGGCTGGATGAACCCCTGAAACTATTCCCTGAGAAAAATCTTTAAACCTTAAACCAAAAACATCTCCTAACTTTTTTATTCTAAAAGTTTCAAAAGTACTGAAAAGTGGGAAAGATTAATACACTAAACATTTCTGTATCTTCATCTAGATTCTCAGATTCACCAATTTCTAGCATTTTAGCTATTTTGCATTCTCCGTCTCTCATGAACATAATATGCACTGCCGGGAGTCCATATAGATAAAGAAACTGATACTATTGTTAACAACGTTGATAACAATGTTTACCTCAGGGGAGTAAGTACTAGGAGTGATATTTGTTTCATATTTGTGCTTTTCTTTGTTTCCAAGTTTTCTGAATGTTGATATTTTACATTTTTTGTAAAACAAAAGCTCTATTAAAATAATATGACAATATCAGGAAGTGAAGGTATGTTCAGAATTTAAAGGGATTATTTCAAAATTACAAATACACAGGAGTTAAACTGAAGGAGTTCTCACTGGCCAACTTTGGGACAATTTTATCAAAAAAAGAATATCAATGGCCTTGTATTATAACACCTTGAATTTTATAAAACAAAACAAAAATGATTATGTCAGTGATAATCTAAAAAGAATAGTTACAGAGGAAAGGAAGGTTAAATAAAAAAGTGCATGTGTGTCTGTGTGCATGCTGGGGGAGGAGAGTAGTTTTTATAGAAGAATTTCCACTAATAAATGTTGAAGGAATGATAAGAAATCACCATTTTGCCACCGCAACTGTATGATTTATTTAGTCAAGAATCATCAATTGATATTAAAACTATTAGGCAAAACATTGTTGAAGAACAGGTAAGTCAAACAGTTTTAAAGTATCACTAATTACTTACCAATTAAAAGGGAAAATTGTAGAGACATGATGGAGAGATCTGATGGTCACCTCTATGACAAACTAATCATCTTAGCATCACCAGCAGACTGACGATCTGATATTTTGGATTTCCTAATGTCATACACTGAGAAGTAAAGAACATCACGAGTGGATAACTCTTGCCAAACAAGTTTAACTTGAATATAATCATAAATCAATTATTAAAAAATCAGTAGAATATATGACATTCCACAGAACAATTATTGGTCTGGACTCTTCAAATAAGATCATTAAAAAGGGTGGGGAAATTAGTCAAGGTCAAAAGAGACTGAGGGGGAGGCGGGGCCAAGATAGCAGAATAGTTAGATGCTTCCTGTGGTCCCTCTTACAACAAAGACCAAAAGAAAAAAGAAGTGAATTAATTATATATGACAATCTCGGAGCCCTGAACATCAAAGGCGAAGATGAGGAAGTGGACTGAGTGGCAAGGGAGGGAAAGAAGGTTCAGAAGCAGCGAAGAGTTGCCATATCTGACCTGGAGGGAGCCAGAACCCTTCAGGCCGGATTGGCTGGCATGTGCGGTGAGGCAAGCAGTAGGGCTCAGGAGGCATTTTCCACTTTGAGAGAGACCAAGTGACAGACTGTCCACTCATACCTCCAGAACCAGTAAAAAGTGATGCTCAATTGGCAAAAGATAAGTACATGCATCTGACCAACTGCACAGATAAAAAAACACCCCTTTGGGAAAAAACTCTCTCCCATTTACCTGCCCCCAACCTGCTCTGCGCCGGGTCCCGGGCCACCTTCAGCAATTGCCGGGTCCCCTGGGCTGGAAGTGGGAAATTTCATGTGCCCTGAGCCATCCACCTGGCCCTGGAGAGAGAGGGAACAAATTAACAAATAGGAAAAAAATAATCTGACGGCTCCTCTAAGCTGGGAACTCAGGATAGAAACAGCTCCTTTGCCTAGGCACAGGCATAAGGGGTTCACAGACTGAATGCCTTTCACTCCTGCATAGATCTGTGTGGACTCACTTAAACAGCATAGGCCCTCATTACCACAGTACAACAGGGTATATACCTAAAGTCTAACATCAACTGTATCACCTATATGGTGAAGTGACAGGTTTGTGACATTTGACACTGCTCTGCCCATTAAGCAGGGTCCTCACTTACCCACATCAGGGGCATGATGACTGGTGGCTCCACTCATGCCACCTAGCCACCTGAGACAGTGGTCTAAGAATAAGTGGTGCCTCTGAGTCCTTATATCCAACAGCATTTGGTGCTCATAGTCTGGCTACAAAGCCTACCTACCTACATGTTGTAGGGAACAGGGACATGCTTTCCTCTCAGACACTCAGGGGCAGCCGTCAGCCCCTTGCCTTGCTCAGCATGTGACCCCTTAATGCAGTCAGATACCTGTGCCTACATGCCAATCACCCCTGCAAGTATAGGATGGTAGGTGAGAGACTGCACCACACACTTGGTGACTGACTACCTGGACACCTGAGCTGAATCCATACAAGAAAAGTAAACAGACTTCTGGGCTCACATATCTAGTAATAGATCTAACCACCTGATGACAGGATGTTAAAGTTCAAAGGCACCAATAATCAAACTAGCTCACACGAGCAGCCTATATGGGCATATCAAACAAAACAACACAAGAAGCTAGGACAAAGTGAGAAAACATAAAATGAATAAATACAATAACTTATTGATGGCTCGGAGACAACAGTCAATATCAAATCACATAAAGAGGCAGACCATGATGGCTTCAGAAAGCTCCCAAAACAAAGAATTAAGAAATCTTCTGGAGGAAAACAATTTCTTGGAATTACCAGAGGTAGACTACAAAAGATTAATATACAGAACTCTTCAAGAGATCAAGAAGGAGATCAGGCAAAAGGAACACACAGAAAAAGAAATAGAGGAACTTAGGAAGATTAGAGAAAAGCATAATGACAAATTTAACAGGTGCCAAGAATCCATAGAGAGACAGCAGTCAGAAATCCAGAAGATTAACAAAAAAAATTCCAAAATTAGACAACTCGATAGGAAGTCATAGGAGCAGAATTGAGGCAATGGAAGTCAGAAGTAGTGAGATTGATGATAAAGCACTTGACACCAACTTATTTGGGGAAAAACCAGATAAAAGAATTAAAAAAAAATGAAGAAAGTCTAAGAATTATGTGGGACTCTATCAACAGGAATAACCTATGAGGGAATGGAGTACCAGAACGGGGGGAGGGGAGGATTATAGAAAATATAGAGAGAATTGTTGAAGATTTGTTGGCAGAAAACTTTCCAAATATTGTGAAAGATGAGAAGATATCTATCCAAGATGTTCATCGAACCCCACAAAAGGTAGATCCCAAAAAGAAAGTCAACAAGACATATTATAATCAAACTTGCCAAAACCAAAGACAAAGAGAGAATTTTAAGTGTGGCTAGGGATAAATGAAAAGTCATCTACAAAGGAGAGTCAATAAGAATAAGCTCGGACTACTCAGCAGAAACCATGCAGGCAAGAAGGCAATGGGAGAACATACATAAAGCCTTGAAGGAAAATAATCGCTAGCCAAGAATCATATATCCAGCAAAACTGTCTCTCAAATATGAAGGTGAAATTAGGGCATTTCCAGATAAACAGAAGTTCAAGGAATTTGCAAAAACCAAACTAAAATTAAAAGAAATACTAAAGGGAGTCTTCTTGTTAGAAAATCAATAACATCAGATAATCCAAGACTGGAACACAGGACAGAGCAACCAGATATCAACGCACATATGGAAGTAACAAAAACAAATCAAAGATAAAACACTGAAAAGAGGGAAACAAAGAGGTCACTATCTAAAAGATGACAACATTAAAACAAAAAGGAGGGACTAAAAAGTGTAGTCATAGGTCTTTTATATGGAGAGGAAGTCAAGGCGATATAAAGCAATAAAGGACTAGTTTAAACTTAGAAAAATAAGGGTAAATATTAACATAATCACAAAGGAAACTAACAATCCTACACATCAAAATAAAAAAACAAGAAAAATATAAAGACTCAGCAAATACAAAATCAACAACAATGAAAAAGAGGAAAAGAAAATGCATGAAGAAAAACAGCACCGAAAATTAAGTGGAACAAAGAAACTGTCAACAAACCGCAAAAAAAGACATCAAAATGACAGCACTAAACTCATACCTATTAACAATTACACTGGATGTAAATGGACTAAATGCACAAATAAAGAGACAGAGAGTGGCAGAATGGATAAAAAAGCACAATCTGTCGATATGCTGCCTACAAGAGACACACTTTAGACTTCAAGACACGAACAAACTAAAACTCAAAGAATGGAAAAAAAATAAAGCAAACAACACTCAAAAAACAGAAAGAGTGGCAATATTAATCTCTGACAAAATAGACTTTAAAGTAAAATCTGCCACAAAGGATAAGGAAGGACACTATATAATGATTGAAGGGTTCAGTACATCATGAGGACATAACCATGATAAATATTTACCCACCCAATGACAGGACTCCAAAATACATAAAACAAACTCTAACAGCATTGAAAAGAGATATAGACAGCTCCACAATAATAGTAGGAGACTTCAACACACCACTTTCCATGAAGGACAGAACATCCAGAAAGAAGCTCAATAAAGACGTGGCAGATCTAAATGCAACAATCAACCAACATGATCTCATAGACCTATACAGAACACACCACCCAACAGCAGCCAAGTGTACTTTCTTTTCCAATGCACAGGGAACATTCTCCAGACTAGACCACATGTTACTCCGTAAAGCAAGCCTTAACAGAATACAAATCACCAGAATATTACAAAGCATCTTTTCTGACCATAAAGTCATAAAAGTAGAAATTGATAACAGAAAAAGCAAAGGAAAAAAAATCAAATACATGGAAACCGAACAACACCTTGCTCAAAAACTACCAGGTTATAGGAGAAATTAAGGATGGAATAAACAAATTCACAGAATCAAATGAGAATGAAAACACATCCTACAAGAACCTTTGGAACACAGCAAAAGCAGTGCTCAGAGGTCACTTTATAGCAATAAATGCACACATCCAAAAAGAAGAAAGGGCAAAAATCAAAACATTAACTCTACAACTTGAACAAATAGAGAGCAGCAAAAGAAGCCTTTGGGCACCAGAAGAAAACGAATAATAAAAATTACAGCAGAACTAAATGAAATAGAGAAGAGAAAAACATTGAAAGAGTTAACAAGACCAAAAGCTGGTTCTTTGAAAAGATCAACAAAATTGATAAACCATTAGCCAAACTGACAAAAGAAAAACAAGAGAGGAAGCAAATAACCACTATTATAAGAACTCAGATATATACACACCCATGTTTGCTGCAGCACTGTTCACAATAGCAAAAAGATGGAAACAACCTAAGTGCCCATCGATGGATGAATGGATAAACAAATTATGGTATATTCACATAATGGAATACTATGCAATGATAAAGAACAATGACAAATCCGTGAAATGTCTTATAACGTAGAGGAATCTGGAAGGCATTGTGCTGAGTGAATTTAGTTAATTGCGAAAAGGTAAATATTGTATAAGACCACTGTCATGGATTGAATTGTATCTTCCCAAAAAAAGCGTGTATCAATTTGGCTGGGCCATGATTCCCAGTATTGTGTGGTTGTCCTCCATTTTGTGACATAATTTTATGTTAAACAGGATTAGAGTGGGATTGTAGCACCCTAAGATCACATCCCTGATCCAATGTAAAGGCAGTTTCCCTGGGGTGTGGCCTGCATCACCTTTTATCTTACAAGAGAGAAAAGAAAAGGGAAGCAAGCAGAGAACTGAGGACTTCATACCACTAAGAAAGCAGTGCTGGGAGTAGATTGTATCCTTTGGAACTAGGGTCCCTGTGTGGAGAAGCTCCTAGTCCAGGGGGAGATTGATGAGAAGGTCGACAGAGACAGAAAGCATTGCCCTGGAGCTGACACACCGAATTTGGAGTTTTAGCTTACTTTTTGTGAAGAAATAAATTTCTTTTTGTTAGATCTATCCACTTGTGATATTTCTGTTACAGCAGCACTAGATGACTAAGACAACCACTATTATAAGAACTCAAAAAAAGGTTTAAACACAGAAAAAAACATTATTTGATGGTTACGAGGGTGGGGAGGAGTATTCACTAACTAAATAGTACACAATAATTATCTTAGGTAAAGGGAAGGACAACACACAATACAAGGGAAGTCAGCAAAACTGGAGTAAACCAAAAGCTAAGAAGTTTCTTGAATACAACAAAACACTTCGCAGGACCAAGTAGCAGGGGTGGGGGTGTGGGGACCATGGTTTCAGGGAACATCTAGGTCAATTGGCATAACAAAGTTTATTAAGAAAATGTTCTGCATCCTGCTTTGGTGAGTGGTGTCTGGGGTCTTAAAAGCTAGTGAGCAGCCATCTGAGATGCATCAAATGACCCCAGCTCACCTGGAGTAAAGGAGAATGAAGAACACCAAAGATAGAAGGAAAATATTAGCCCAAGAGATAGAAAGGGCCACATGAACCAGAGACTCCATCAGCCTGAGACCAGAAGTACTAGACGGTGCCCGGCTACTACCAATGACTGCCCTGACAGGGAACAAAACAGACAGTCCTCGATGGGGCAGGAGATAAGTGGGGTACACAACTCAAATTCTAGTAAAAGACCAGACTTAATAGTTTGACTGAGACTGGAGGGACCCCAGAAAACGTGGCCCCCGGATTTTCTGTTGGCCCAGAGCTGAAACCATTCCCAAGGTCAACTCCTCAGACAAAGCTTAGACTGGATTATGAGGCATAAAATGATACTCGTGACGAGTGTGCATCTTCGCTCAAGTAGATACATGAGACTAAATGGGCAGCTCCCGTCCGGAGGTGAGATGAGAAGTCAGACAGGGTCAGGAGCTGGCTGAGTGGACACGGGAAATCCCGGGTGGAAAGGAGGAGTGTGCTGTCACAGTATAGGGAGAGTAACTACAGTCACATAGTAATGTTTGTATAAATTCTTGTATGAGAAACTGACTTGAATTTTAAACTTTCACTTAAAGCACAATAAATAAATAAATAAGAGACTGAAGAGACATAACGACCAAATTTTTTTACTTGGGAAACAATGATGGAAATTTGAATACCAACTGCATATTAAATGATATTATGGGGTATATCTATATCTACATCT
>NW_004444006.1:1582029-1587548 GCF_000243295.1 Trichechus manatus latirostris | reverse complement strand
GAAGATGTATAAATTCAGCAACATATAAAAAGAATTATAAACCATGACTAGTGGGATTTACTCGAGAAATTTAAGGTTGAATTAACAGACAAAAATAAATCAATGTAACACACTATATTAATAAGATAAAGGACAAAAAGTACATGATCTTCTGAATAGACAAAGAAGAAGTGTTAGACAAAATATAATACACTTCAGTAAAAAACTTTCAACAAACTCACAATAAAAAGGAATTTCCTCAACGTGGTAAAGGGCATCTGTGGAAAACCCACAGTTAACATCATACTTAATACTGAAAGACTTAATATTTTCTCCCTAAAATCAGGAACAAGAAAAAGATGTTTGCTCCCACCACTACTATTCAACATTGTAATGTAGATTTTAGCCAGGGAAACTAGGCAAATAAAATAAAATAAAAATAAAAAGCACCCAGATTTGAATGGGAGAAGTAAAACTATATTCGCAGATAACATGATCTTGTATATAGAAAATCTAAAGGAATATGCTAAAGAAGTAGAAGAAATAATAAATGAGAAGTCTTTTCAACAAATGGTATTGAGAAAACTGTATATGCACGTGCAAAAGAGTGAAGTTTAACTCGTTCTTTACACCATATATAAAAATTAACTCCAAATGGATCATTGACTGAAATGTAAGAATTAAAACTATAAAACTCTTATAAAGAAGATATGAAAGCAACTTTTCATAGTCTTCGTTAGCCAAAGTTTTCTCAGGTATGACACAAAAAACACAAGCAACAAAAGAAAAAACAGTAGATAAATTGGATGTAATCAAAACTAAAAATGTTAAGACTGGGAGAAAATACTTGCAAGTCTTGTATATGATAAGGGACTTGTTTCTAGAATATATAAAGAACACTTACACCTCAACAATAAAAAGACAAATAACCCAATTAAAAAGTAAGCAAAGGATTTGAACAGATAATCTCCAAGGTAGATATACAAATGGCCGATAAGCACATGAAAAGATGCTGAACAGCATTAGTCATCAGGGAAATGGAAAACAAAAACCACAACAAGCTACCACTTCACGTCCACTGGGATGGCTGTAATAAAAATAAAAAAAAAAGACAAAAACAAGTGTTGGTGAAGATGTGGAAAATTTGCAACCCTCTCACATTGCTGGTGGGAATTTGAAATAGCACAGCACCTTGGAAAACAGTTTTTGACAATTTCTTAAAAAATTAATTATAGACTTAATATTGTTGTTGTTGTTAGATGCCGTCAAGTCGGTTCTGATTCACAGTGACCCTATGTACAACAGAACGAAACACTGCCTGGTCCTCCACCATCCTCATAACCATTGTTACGCTTGAGCTCATTATTGCAGCCACTGTGTCAATTCATCTCACTGAGGGTCTTCTTTTTCGCTGAGGCTCTAGTTTACCAAGCATGATGTCCTTCTCCAGGGGAATGGTCCCTCCCGATAACATGTCCAAAGTATGTGAGACAAAGTCTCACCATCCTTGCCTCTAAGGAGAATTCTGGTTATACTCCTTCCAGGAAAGATTTGTTGATTCTTATGGCAGTCCATGGTATATTCAATATTCTTTGCCAACACCATAACTGAAAGACATCAATTCTTTTTCAGTCTTCCTTACTCATCGTCCAGCTTTCCCATGCATATGAGGGGATTAAAAACACCATGGCTTGGGTAAGGCACATCTTAGTCCTGAAAGTGACATCTTCATTTGTTAACACTTTAAAGAGGTCTTTTGCGGCAGGTTTGCCCAATGCAATGTGTCATTTGATTTCTTGACTGCTGCTTCCATGTGTGTTGATTGTGGATCCAAGTAAAATGAAATCCTTGACAACTTCAATCTTCTCTCCATTTATCATGATGTTGTTTATTCGTCCAGTTGTCAGGATTTTTCTTTTCTTTATGTTGCGGTGTAATTCATACTGAAGGCTGTAGTCTTTGATCTTCATCAGTAAGTGCTTCAAGTCCTCTTCACTTTCAGCAAGCAAGGGTGTCATCTGCATATCACAGGTTGTTAATGAGTCTTCTCCAATCCTGGTGTCCCATTCTTCTTCATATAGTCCAGCTTTTTCGATTATTTGCTCAGCATACAGCTTGAATAACTATGGTGAAAGGATACAACCCTGACCAACCTTTCCTGATTTTAAACCGCAAAGAATCCCCTTGTTCTGTTTGAACAACTGCCTTTTGATCAATGTACAGTTTCCTCATGAGCACAATTAAGTGTTTCAGAATTCCTGTTCTTCCCATTGTTATCCATAATTTGTTATGATCCACGCAGTCAAATGCCTTTGCATAGTCATTAAAACACAGGTAAAAATCTTTCTGATATTCTCTGCTTTCAGCCAAGATCCATCTAACATCAGCAATGATATCCCTGTTTCCATGTCCTCTTCTGAATCCGGCTTAAATTTCTGGCAGTTCCCTGTTGATGTACTGCTGCAACAGCTTTTGAATGATCTTCAGCAGAATTTTTCTTGTGTGTGATATTAATGATATTGTTTGATAATTTCCAAATTCTATTGGATCATCTATCTTTGGAATAGGCATAAATACAGATCTCTTCCAGTCGGTTGGCCAACTAGCTGTCTTAGAAATTTCTTGGCATGGACTGTGAGCCCTTCCAGCACTGCATCCATTTGTTGAAACATCTCAATTGCTATTCTGTCAATTCCTGGAGCCTTGTTTTTCACCAATATCTTCAGGGAAGCTTGGAATTCTTCCTTCAGTACCATGAAGTCTTGATCATGTGCTACCTCCTGAAATGGTTGAATATCGACCAATTTTTTTTGGTACAGTGACTATGTGTTCCTTCTATTTTCTTTTGATGCTTCCTGTGTCCTTTAGTATTTTGCCCATAGAATCCTTCAGTATTGAAACTCGAAGCTTGGATTCTTTGTTCAGTTCTTTCAGCTCCAGAAATGCAGAGCATGTTCTTCCCTTTTGGTTTTCTATCTCCAGATCTTTGCATATTTCATTACAATACTTTACTTTGTCTTCTCTAGCCACCCTAGGAAATCTTCTGTTCAGCTCTTTTACTTCATCATTTCTTCCTTTCGCTTTAGCTACTTGGTGTTCAACAGCAAGTTTCAGAGTCTCTTCTGACATCCATTTTGGTCTTTCCTGTCTTTTAATGATCTCTTGCTTTCTTCACATATTATGTCCTTGATGCCATACAAGAACTCATCTGATCTTAGCTCATTAGTATTCAATGAGTCAAATCTATTCTTGAGATGGTCTCTAAATTCAGGAGGGATATACTCAGGTCATACTTTGGCTCTCATGGACTTGTTCTAATTTTCTTCAGCTACAACTTGAACTTGTATATGAGCAACTGGTGGTGTATTTCGCAGTCGGCCCCTGGCCTTGTTCTGACTGATGATATTGAGGTTTCCCATCGTCTCTGTCCACAGATGTAGACGATATGATTCTTGAGTATTCCATCCGGGAAGGTCCACGTGTATAGTCACCGTTTATATTGTTGAAAAAAGGTATTTGCAATGAAATCGTTGGTCTTGAAAAATTCTATCATGCAATCTCTGACATTTTTTCTATCACCAAATCCATATTTTCAAACTACTGATCCTCTTTCTTTGATCCCAACTATCACATTTCAATCACCAGTAATTATCAATGCATCTTGATTGCATGTATGATCAATTTCAGATTGCAGAAGTCCGTAAAAATCTTTAGTTTCTTCATCTTTGGCCTTAGTGGTTGTTGCATAAATGTGAATAATAGTCATATTAACTGTTCGTCCTTGTAGGTGTATGGATATTATCCTATCACTGACAGTGTTGTACTTCGGGATAGATTTTGAAATGTTCTTTTTGAGGATGAATACAACACCATTCCTCTTCAATTTGTCATTCCCAACATACTACAGCACATGATTGTCTGATTCAAAATGGCCAATACCAGCCCATTTCAGCTCACTAATACCTAGGATATCAACTTAATACACGACTCAGCAATTCTACTTCCAGTCATAAAAGAAATGTAAAAAAAATCCATAAAAAACTTGTACATAGAACTTCCGGCAACGTGGTGCTCTAGGCAGAAGCACCACGCAGTCCCTCCATAGCAAAGATCCAAAAAACTAAGCCAAACAGAGACAACAGAAGTCCTAAAAACCCTAAAACATCAAATGAAGAGGTAAACAACTCAGCCAAGCACTAAACGGAGTGATAAAACTGACAGAGAATGGAGAGCGAGGAGAGGTTCATGCAGACGTCCCCTATCAGCTAACACAGAGCGGATCCACCATCTTGGATTCCTATCAGAGACCACCAAATAGGGGTAGGAGAAAGCAGCTTCACAGAGCTTCCAGAAGGAGACAGAACAACTGGTAATTGGCGATATACACTTTCCCACCCCCTAACCTTCTTCACCTCCACTTGGCCTACTCTGCTTCCCACGACCACAGTCTCTTGGCCGGGAAGCACCAACTGCTTGGATTTCACCCGCCCCCACGGGCTGACTCTCTGTGTGCCATTTGTTGGCTGCTGGTGTTGCTTTTTTCCACTTTTTTTGATTTCTTCCTTACCTCTCACCATCTCGCCCTCCTTCACTCAAATATCTGGCTCTGTGAGCCATTTTTGCTTCTTCCTAAGGGGCTGTGGAGCTCCATTTGAGTGTGGAACTGCTTTCCGGTCTGGGGTGCCACTCTGGTGAGATCCCAGGGCTTTTGTTTGTTTGTTTGTTTTAAACTGTTTGTTTGTCTTCTTTCCCTTTTCTTGAGTTGGGAGATCATTCTGGAAGGGCAGTGCTACGTGGCTTGGGACCTACACCTCCAGCTTGTGCAAACATGAAGAGAGATCCCTGATGGCCTTTCTTTTTGGTGGCTTTTTTCTGTATTTTGGGGGGCTTTTCTTGTTCTTTTTTTAAAAAATTGTTTGGTTTTATGTCCCTCTTTTTCCCTTTTTGTTTTTCTTCATTACTCAGTTTCTTGTCTCTCTATAGCTTCCCTCTCTTCCTGTTCCCTGAATATCTGGTGCTGAATACATCTATGCCTTCTAGTCAGGCTGTACTGCAAAACCTGGGAACAACTTCTCCAGACCTCGTAGCCACACCAGTGGAATCCCTGGGAGCTTTGCTGTTCTCTTTTCTTTCTAATTTTTATTTAACCATTCTTTTCTTTTTTTTCTTCTTCTTCCCTTTTTGTTTTTCTCCATTTCATAGTGTCTCATGTCTCCACTTCAACGGCAAGCTCCCCTCACACTCTTTTTGGTTTGTCTGTATGTTTTTGGCTCCTGCTCCTCTCTCCTCTCTCCATACCCATCTTAGCTCCACACATCACAATCTCACCCCTCCATCCTGCCTATCTGCACCATGCGCTTAACATCACACCACCAAGCAGCACAGGCATGGCCTACCGGAACCTGCCCTACACCGATTACTGACCCACCCTGGTAGCTGTAGTATATGCCACAAACAACCCATCCCAGCAACTCCACTTCAGGTAGACCTGCCCTGCTGTACCATATCTGAGTGACTGACGCTGCCAATTGGAGAAGGAG
>NW_004444006.1:1542366-1581179 GCF_000243295.1 Trichechus manatus latirostris | reverse complement strand
AATAAATCTAACCAGGGATGTAAAAGACCTATACAAAGAAAACTACAAAACACTACTGCAAGAAACCCAAAGGGATCTACATAAATGGAAAAAACACCATGCTCATGGAAAGGTAGACTCAACATTTTGAAAATGACAATTCTATCCAAAGCAATTTACAAATTCAATGCAATCCCAATCGAAATACCAACAACATTCTTCAAAGAGATGGAAAAACTAATTATTAACTTTATATGGAAAGGGAAGAATCACTACATAAGTAAAGCACTGCTGAAGAAGAATAAAGTTGGAGGACTCACACTAACTTACCTCAGAACCTACTATACAGCTACAGTAGTCAAAACAGCCTTGTACTGGTACAACAACAGATACTTTGACCAATGGAACAGAATTGAGAACCCAGATGTAAATCCATCCACCTATGGTCACCTGATCTTTGATAAGGGTCCTAAGTCCATCAAATGGGGAAAAGACAGTCTTTTTAACAAATCGTGCTGGCGAAACTGGATATCTATCTGCAAAAAAAATGAAACAGGACCCATACCTGACATCATATACAAAAACTAGTTCAAAAATGGATCAAAGACTTAAATATAAAGCCAAAAACTATAAAGTTCATAGAAGAAAAAATAGGACCAATGCTACAGGCCCTAATACACGGCATTAACAGGATACAAACCATAGCCATCAGAAGTTAAGCTCGATAACTGGGATCTTCTAAAAATCAAACACCTATGCTCTTCAAAAGAATTCACCAAAAGAGTAAAACGAGAACCTACAGACTCGGAAAAAAAATTTTGGACAGTACAAGTCAGACAAAGGTCTAATCTCCATAATGTGCAAGAAAATCCAACACCTCTACAACAAAAAGACAAATAATCCTATTAAAAAATTGGCAAAGGAAATGTACAGACACTTCACCAAAGAGGACATTCAAATGGCCAACAAACACATGAGGAAATGTTCGCGATCACTAGCCATTAGAGAAATGCAAATTAAAACCGCAATGAGATACCATCTCACCTCGGCATTACTGGCATGAATCAAAAATACTGGAAATAACAAATGTTGGAGAGGCTGCGGGGAGATCGGAGCTCTCATGCACTGCTGGTGGGAATGCAAAATGATACAACGATTTTGGAAGATGATTTGGGACTTCCTTGAAAGCTAGAAATAGTAATATCATACGATCCAGCAGTCTCACTCCTAGGACTATATTCTAGAGAAATAAAAGCCATCCCTCAAATACACATATGCACACCCATGTTCATGGCAGCATTGTTCACAATAGCAAAAAGATGGAAACTACCTAGATGCCCATCAGTAGATGAATGGAGAGACAAACTATGGTATATACACCCGATGGAGTACTATGCAAAGATAAAGAACAATGATGAATCTGTGAAGCATCTCATAACATAGATGAAACTGGAGACATTATGCTGAGTGAAATAAGTCAATCACAAAAGGACAAATCTTGTATGAGACCTCTATTGTAAAAACTCATGAAAAAGTTTACACACAGAATGTAACAATCTTTGTTGGTTACGAGGGATGGGAGGCGTGGGGGAATACTAAATAAGCAATAGAGAATTGGTAACTTTGGTGGAGGGTGAGACAGTATACAATACCGAGGAAACCAGCATAACTTGTTGAAGGAAAGGTCATGGAAGCTCCAAACTCTCTGAGGGTCTGAATTGCTGGGCGGAGGGCTGTGGGGACCATAGTCTCAGGGAACATCTAGCTCAACTGGCATAACACAGTTTATAAAGACAATGTCCTACATTCTACCTTGGTGAGTAGCATCTGGAGTCTTAAAAGCCTGTGATCAGCCATCTAAGATACTCCACTGGTCTCACTCCTTCAGGAGCAAGGGAGAATGAGGAGAACAGGATACAAGGAAAAGATTAGTCCAAAGGTCTAATGGACCACAGCTACCAAGGCCTCCACCAGACTGAGTCCAGTACAGCTAGATGGTGCCCGGCTACCAGGTCTGACTGCTCTGACAGGGATCACAACAGAAGGTTATCGACAGAGCTGGAGAAGGATGTAGAACAAAATTCTAACACAAAAAAATATCAGGTTTACTGGCCTGAAAGAGTCTGGAGAAACCCCGAGAGTATGCCCCCCAGACACCTTTTTAGCTCAGTGGTGAAGTCACTTCTGACATTCACAGTTCAGCTGGGGATTGGACAGCCCCATAAAACAAAATGGGACTAATGAGGCACAACAGTCCAGGAACAAGGACTAGAAGACATAAGGGGCCATGAAAGCTTGTGATAGGGAACCCAAGGTTGAGTAGGACAGTGTTGATATGTAGTAGGGTTGTTAACCATTGTGATACGGCAACATGTGTACTAACTGTTTAATGAGAAACTATTTTGTTCTGTAAACCTTCATCTAAAGTGAGAAGAGCAGCACAACTGGAAGGGCGTAGTCGATGTTACTGAACTGTGCATGCAGAAATTTTTGAAATGGTGTATCTTTGGCTATGTATATTTTCACCAAAAAAAAAAGAAGGTCCTCAAAGGCCGAGAAGGGGTTACTGTTTTGAAATGTTTCTTCTTTTTAAGTATAGTCATTTACAGCTATAAATATCCCTCTAAGAACTGCTTAAGCTGCCTTCTATAAATTTTGGTATGCTATGTTTTAATTTTTATTCATCTCAAAATAATTTTAATTCCCCTTGAGATTTCTTCTGTGATCCATCAGTTATTTAGAGGTGTGTTGTTTAATTTCCAAAATTTTCCTCTATTATTGATTTCTAATTTAATTCTAGTGTCTAAGAGAATATAATTTGTGGGATTTCAATCCTTTTAAATTTATCGAGCTTGTTGTATGGTCTAGTTTATATTCTATCCTGGAGAATGTTTCATGTCTGCTTAGGAAGAATGTGTATTTTGCTTTTGTTTGGCAAAGGGGTCTATAGATGTCTGTTAGGGCTAGTTTTTTATAGTGTTGTCAATCTTATATATCCATATTCATGAGCGTCGGTGTCTATATTATGCAAAGTGGGGTATTAAAATAGCCAACTATTATTGTTGAAGTGTCTATTTCTCCCTTGAATTCTGCCATGTGTTTGGGGCCTCTGTTGTTATGTGTGTATATGTTTATAATTCTTTTGTATTCTTGAAGAATATACCCATTTATCATTATAAAATGTCCCTTTTTGTCTCTAGTAACATTTTTTGTTAAAACTTTATTTTGGCTGATATTACTATACCTACTGTAGCTCTCTTATGTTTGCTGTTTGCATGTGATATCTTCTTTCCATTCTTTTACTTTCAACCTCTTTTCTTCTTTACATCTGTTGTGTCTCCTATAGACACCCACTCCTCATTTATAGGCATGGTTAAGTTCCGAAGACAAAGTTGTTATGAGAAAATCAGAGTTTGAGAAAATGGAACATTTTTTTTCTGTTTAGGGATCATTCATTTGTCTGATTTTTTTGTTTAGAAAATATGATCATAGAAAAAATAACAGCTAATATTTACTGTTGTGCTCATCACTGTGACGTATCCAGTTATGGATTATTTCTCTGCGGAGAAGGAAGCTTGGAGGAGACAAAGCTGGATAAAGCCGGGCTGTGTGACTGGAGGGCCCACAGCTTAACCACTTCACCTAGTTCCTGTGTTCTGTTGGAACTTCCCTCATGGAGCCACCTCCAGGGCTCCACTCTCACCCCTACAAGCCCTGTGTTCATGATCCCAGAGCCTGCTCTGACCTCCAGGCATGGCAAGCTACCAAGCTTTGAGGCTTCCTGTGAGGTCATTGGAATCCTGGCCATGCACCCAGACCCACAGAGACAGAGACTTTAGGCCCAGGTCAGCTTACTTTGGGATGTCATTAATCTGACACACATTTCTTCCAAACACCCTCTCCAGTAACTCTTTCTTTCCTCCTTTCCCACCATACAGCAATTTTGAGCTGTAGGGCCTCAGGCTGCATAGGAGATGGGAATCCAGGACAGGTGCAGGCTGCCTTTGTGCTATCTGCATTCCTCAGAGGTCATGGCCACAGAGGAGGACGGCCCCATGCAGCAGGTGGATGTGGTACCCCAGCTGGCAGGAGAGAGCAGAAGGCAAGGGGCAGTGTGGCTCAGTTTCTCAGAGGTTGCCCAAAGACACTCTGTGAGGGAGCAGATGCTCTGCAGTTGTTGCTACCATGCCCACCACCTAGTTAATCCATAAAATAGTTAGATAGTGGATTTTTTACTATTGTTGTAAATGTGAAATGTCAGATAACTAGATAGTTGATAAGTGAGGATAGGTGTATTTGATCTCTTTTTCTTTTTGTCCAGTTTGACAATGTGTCTTTTCATTTGACTTTTAATCCATTCATATTTAATGTTATTTAATCACATTTAATTTCATTATATGATTTCATTTACATCTGCCATTTTAATTTTTGCTTTCCGCATGTCTCTTCTTTGTTTTGGTTCTCTGTTCCTCCTTAACTGCCTTCTTTTGTATTAAGTCAATATTTTTCAGTATAATATGTTATGTCCTATGTCTTAGTCATCTAGTGCTACTCCAACAGAAATACCACAAGTGGATGGCTTTAACAAAGAGAAGTTTACTCTCACAGTTCAGTAGGCTACAAGTCTAAATTCAGGGCGTCAGCTCCAGGAAAAAGCTTTCTCTCTCTGACATCTCTGGAGGAAGGTCCTTGTGCTGCATCAGTCTTCCTTTGGTCTGGGAGCATGTCAGTGCAGGAACCTCAGGTCCAAAGGATGCACTCCACTGCCAAGACTGCTTTCTTGGTGGTATGAGGTTCCCATGTGTCTCTGCTCGCTTCTCTCTTTTATATCTCAAAAAGATTGCATTAAGACACTATCTAATCTTGTCAACCTCATCAGTATAACCTCATCACAGCGATAGAAATTACAGCATATAAGGAGATCACATATAATCTTATCATAGTCATAGAGTTTACATCACATAAGGAAATCACATCAGATTACACAGTCATATAATACTGGGAATCATGACCCAGCCAAGTTGTTACACACATTTTCTGGGGGACACAATTCAATCCATGACATCTTATAATGATTTTTTTAGCTCTATAATTTTTACTTTCTCCTTAGTGGTTGCTCTACATTTTAATTTGTCAGAATCTACTTCAGGGTCAGCAAAAAAGAGGAAGACCCTCAATGGGATGGATTGACACAGAAGCTACAACAGTGGGTTCAAACATAGCAATGATTGTGAGAATGATGCAGGACAAGGCAATGTTTTGTTCTGTTGTACATAGGGTCACTATGAGTCGGAACCAAATCGATGGCACCTAACAATAGCACAACAACAACTTCGGATTTATACTAATTTCAGTCACATGGAGAAAGTTTACTTCTATTTAGGTGTCTTAGGCTACGTTCTCTAGAGAAGCAAAACAAGTAAAGTGTATAAATATATATATAGAGAGAGATTATATCAAGGAAACAACTCACGCGATTGTAGAGGCTAGAACATCCCGAGTCCCTGGATCAGGGTAGAGGCCTCTCCCAAGTCACACAGCCACAGAAGCTGGCAAGCCCAAGATCAGCAGGTCGGAGAGCAAGGCTCCCGTACACAGGCTGTGCAGATCTGCGAATCCCAGGTTCGACAGATAAGCTGACAGCTCAAGTCCAAGAACGGAAGATGAGGTGACAGGAAACAGCCAAAGGAACCAGAGACAGCAAAAAGCCAGAACATCTGCTTATATTCAGAGGCAGGCCACACCCCCAAGGAGACTCCCCTTCATCTGATTGGCTACTCACAGTATATTCAATCATGGGAGTGATTACATTAAAACAAGGAGAATCATGGCCCAGGCAAGCTAACACACAATCTTAAACATCACAGTCCACCCCTTGTCAACTTGGCACGTACACACATCTCCTTAAACCATACATAATCTCTGAATAAAGACAATTAGAAAGTCATACTTGCGCCTAACATGATACAAATAACATGCGTACAATAGAAAATGCGCAAGCCCCGTTTACAGGTTATATTTTATTAGTGAAGGAAACAAAAATATTTGATGCACACATACAAGGTACAAATACTCATAACAATTACAGTCCCCATTTCTGCAACTGGTCACGTGGCCGTAACTGGTATTTAGAAGTACCTTCTTCCACCACACATTCTGTATTCCCTTTGCCCTCAGCAAGCACCTCAACTGGTCGTGGTTCTCTGCCTGGTGGGATGACCCAAACCTTCATTCCTGAAAGGTCTGTGTCATTAGTAGTCATGTCAGAATTAGGTTGCTGTAGTTTTCCGTTGACTTTAACCACAGGGCATGGTAGTACTAAGTGATGTTCCAAGAAATATCCTGCATTCCAGACATACTCTTCTTTACCTCCATTATGTAATATCAGTCTGATTTCCTCTTGGTAATCAGGATCAATCACACCAGCCAGTATGGTAACTCCCTTCTTTGCCTGTTGATCCAGAGGCATAAGGAGCCCAAAGGGGCCAGGTGGCATTCTTAACTTCCAGTTCAGTGGAATCAGTGATGTGTCTCCAGGTGGGAGCATTCCTTTTTTTGGAACTAAGACCTCTAGGCCTGCAGAGCATATGGTCAAGGGGACAGGAAGCAAAAATCTTGCAAGTGGGTCACTGGTGGTAATAGTGAGTGGTGCCACTCCCATTTCCAGCCTTTGATTCCTTGACCTGTGAATACTGGCTATGGGAGAAAGAGCACCCTATATTGGAGTCTGGTTTAAAGCATATACAGCCTCCTGGAGAACATTACCCCAACCCTGCAAGGTATTGCCACCTAGCTGGTACTGTAATTGTGTCTTTAGAGGGCCATTCCATCGTTCTATCAAGCCAGCTCCTTCAGGATGATGGGGAACATGGTAAGACCAGTGAATTCCATGAGCATGGGCCCACTGCTGCACTTCATTTGCTGTGAAGTGAGTCCCTTGATCTGAGGCAATGCTGTATGGGATACCATGATTGTGCATAAGGCATTCTGTAAGTCCACGGATGGTAGTTTTGGCAGAAGCACTGCATTCAGGGAAGGAAAATCCATATCCAGAGTAAGTGTCTATTCCAGTAAGGACAAAACACTGCCCTTTCCATGATGGAAGTGGTCCAATGTAATAAACTAGCCACCAGGTTGCTGGCTGATCACCTCGAGGGATGGTGCCATATCAAGGACTCAATGTTGGTCTCTGCTGCTGGCAGATCAGGCACTCAGCAGAGGCTGTGGCCATGTCAGCCTTGGTGAGTGGAAGTCCATGCTGCTGGGCCCATGCATAACCTGCGTCCCTGCCACCATGGCCACTTTGTTCATGAGCCCATTGAGCAATGACGGGAGTAGCTGGGAAAACAAGATGACTGGTTTCCCCAGAACGTGTCATCCTATCCGTTAGATTGTTAAAATCAGTCTCTGCTGAGGTCACCCTTTGGAGAGCATTCACTTGAGACACAAATATCTTCACTTCTTTAGCACATTTGGAGAGGTCTAGCAACATACCTCTTCCTTATAAATCCTTGTCTCCAATTTTCCAATCATGTTCCTTCCAAGTCCCTGACCATCCAGATAAACCATTGGCCACGGCCCTTGAATCAGTATATAATCGCACATCTGGCCATTTCTCCTTCCAAGAAAAGTGAACAACCAGATACACTGCTCAAAGGTCTGCCCATTGAGAGGATTTCCCTTCACCACTCTCCTACAGGGAGGTCCCAGAAAGAGGCTATAGTGCTGCCACTGTCCACTTTCCAGTGGCGTCTGCATATCACACAAAACCATCTGTAAACCAGGCACGAGTTTTCTCTTCCTCAGTCAACTGATCATAAGGAACTCCCCATGAGGCCATAGGTGCAGACTGGGAGATGGAAGGTATTGTGACAGGAGCGGAGACCATGGGCATTTGGGCCACTTCCTCATGCAACTTACTTGTGCCCTCAGGTCCTGCTCGGGCGCGATCTTGAATATACCACTTCCATTTAATGATGGAGTGTTGTTGTGCATGTCCAACTTTATGGTTCTGTGGGTCAAACAACACCCACTTCATGATGGGCAGCTCAGGCCTCATGGTGACTTGGTGTCCTATGGTTAAGCGTTCAGTCTCTACTAAGGCCCAGTAAGAAGCCAAAAGTTGTTTCTCAAAAGGAGGGTAGTTATCTGCAGAGGATGGCAGAGCTTTGCTCCAAAATCCTAAGGGTCTGCGCTGTGATTCACCAATAGGGGCCTGCCAAAGACTCAAAACAGAATCTCTGCCAGTGACACTTCAAGCACCATTGGACCAGCTGGATCTTATGTTCCCAGTGGCAGAGCAGCTTGCACAGCAGCCTGAACCTGTTGCAGAGCCTTCTCTTGTTCTGGTCCCCACTCAAAACTAGCAGCTTTTCGAGTCACTTGATAAATAGACCAGAGTAGGACACCCAAATGAGGAATATGTTGCCTCTAAAATCCAAAAAGGCCCACTAGGTGTTCTGCCTCCTTTTTATTTGTGGGAGCAGCAAGATGCAATAACTTATCCTTCACTTTAGAAGGAATGTCTCGACATGGCCCACACCACTGGACCCCTAGAAATTTCACTGAAGTGGAAGGTGCCTGAATTTTTGTGGGATTAACCTCCCACCCTCTAGCACGCAAATGTTTTACCAATGAATCCAGAGTCATTGACATTTCTTCCTTACTAGGTCCATTCAGCATAATATCATCAATGTAATGGACCAGTGTGATATCTTGTGGAAGGGAAAGTTGATCAAGTTCCCTGCGGACTAAATTATGACATAGGGCTGGAGAGTTGATGTAGCCCTGAGGTAGGCAAGTGAAGGTGTATTATTGGCCTTGCCAGCTGAAGGCAAACTGCTTCTGGTGGTCCTTTGAAACAGGTATGGAGAAAAAGGCATTAGCCAGATCAATAGCTGCATACCAGGTACCAGGAGATGTATTAATGTGCTCAAGCAGTGAAAATACATCTGGAACTGCAGCTGCAATTGAAGTAACCACCTTGTTCAGTTTTCGATAATCTTACTGTCATTCTCCAAGATCCATCTGCTTTTTGCACAAGCCAAATAGGCGAGTTGAATGGGGATGTGGTGGGAATCACCATCCCTGCATCCTTCAAGTCCTTGACGGTGGCAGTAATGTCTTCAATCCCTCCAGGAATGCTTTATTGTTTTTGGTTTACTATTTTCCTAGATAGGGGCAGTTCTAATGGCTTCCATTTGGCTTTTCCTACCATAATAGCCCTTACTCTATTTGTCAGGGATCCAATGTGGGGGTTCTGCCAGTTGCTGAGTATATCTATTCCAATTATGCATTCTGGAACTGGGGAAATCACTACAGGATGAGCTCGGACACCCACTGGACCTACTGTGAGACGGACATGAGCCAAGACTCCATTAGTAACCTGACCTCCATATACCCCCACTCTGACTGGTGGGTGACAGTGACGTTTGGGGTCTCCTGGAATTAGTGTCAGCTCAGAGCCAGTATCCAGTAATCTCCTAAAAGTCTGATTATTTCCTTTTCCCCAGTGAACAGTCACTCTCGTAAAAGGCTGCAGATCCCTTTGGGGAAGGCTGGGAGAAGGATTAACAGTAAAAATTTTTGGCAGTTTATTGCAGTCCTTCCTCAATGGGACCGGGTCTCCCCTTCATTCAAGGGGTTGTGGGTCTTTAAACTAGCTCAAATCTGGGAATTGATTGAGGGACCATGACTCTCTATTCTGGCTATTGGAGTTAGACTGCTGTTCACCTGACCTAGAATTCATCCATTTGTATAGATGAAGTAAATATTTAGTAGATTTCCTATCTGTTTCACTCCTAGGGACACCATGACTAAGTAGCCAATGCCATAAGTCCATAGGAGTCAGACTATTCTGATTACTGCTTTGACTCCTCTGTGCATTACTGTAACCACGTCCACCTTGTCTTTGTCGATTGAGTGCAGCCACTTGGCCCCTACTACCATGCCGTCCAATCAGCCCCATTGTAGTTAGGGGTCTTAATTCAGTTAGGGCAGTTCCCACTGTCAAATCTGACTTACATAAAATAGCGATCACAGCAGTCTTCAAGGATACTGGAGCTCCCTTCACAAATTTGTTCCTCACAGTTGTGGTAAAAGCTGTGTCCTCTGGACACTCCATGTGTGAGTCTGTAGGTCTAAGTTGACAAATCCATTCTAGCATGCCAATTTCCCTAAGACTTTGGATACTTTCTTCTACAGTATACCAAGGCAGGTCTGGTACATCAACTTGATTTAGTGTCGGCCACCTCATAATCCATGCTTCAGCAGCCCAACCAGATAAACTATTAGATCCTTTCCTGACTTCTCTAGCTGAAACATTGAATGAACAGTCCGTGCTTAGTGGACCCATATCAGTAAACTCAGACTGATCCATCTTTATGTTCCTTGCACCATTATCGCACACCCTTAATAGCCATTCTCACACATATTCCCCAGGTTTCTGTTTGTACGTATTAGAAAACCCAAGTGGTTCTTTTGGAGTGTAGCGTACCTCCTCCTGGGTCACACTGTGTACCTCACCTTTTGGGGCTCACTGGGACTTAAGCCTAGTTATAGGTCTAGAAGCCAGAATCGGTAGTGTGGAATTATTTTGAGAACATTCAGCATTATCTTGTAAAGCATCTGCCTCAGGCGATGCTCCAGGCAATGACTCAGACAAGTGCTGTTTAGAGGCAGCTGGGCTAGGGCTAATCTCCTCAGATGGGAGTGGAGGGGCTAATGGTTTTTATGGGCAGGGTGGTTTATCAGACAAACATGATGTAATCTCTTCAGATGGGACTGGTTCTGCTGGCAGGAGTGATTCAACGGAATTTACAGGCTCAGTATCCCCAGCTTCCTGATTATCTGCCCATATGTCCCCGACCCAAGTCTCAGGATCCCATCTCTTCCTAATCAATGCCCTTACTTTAACTTCAGACACCTCTAGAGGTCTGCAATTGAGCTGGCGTTGTAATTCAGCCACACTTACAATAACACCCTGAGTTTGGTTTTTAGCAATTTCGGCTCTGTTACTACAAGAAATAAGGTTTTCTTTCAAAGCACAAGTGGAAGCCTTGAGGTCAGGTATGCAGCACTTGAACCTTGACTCTGAAGCCCTGAGAGCATCTCTTTCCTTCATCAGTTTATCTAGCAAAAATAGGACAAACCAACCAGCTTTCTTACACTTCTCATTCTGACAAAGCTGTAGAAAGATATCACACACGTGTTCACCCTGAGCCTCACCTTTCACCAATACCTGATCTACCGGTGGTGATATTTTGCATATTTGTATCGCCACCTTGCTCCATGGACTAGCAGTGACATCTTTACTGATGGAAGCAGAGTCATCAATGTCTTTCTGACTAACCAGACTTGAGAACCAATTTAGAAAACTCATCCTTACAATGTTGTTTCTCTAGAACCACTTCTGGTACCAAATGTCTTAGGCAGGGTTCTCTAGAGAAGCAAAACCAGTAAAGTGTACAAATATATTAGAGAGAGATTTATATCAAGGAAACAGCTCAAGCGATTGTAGAGGTTAGAACGTCCCAAGTCCGTGGATCAGGTTAGAGGCCTCTCCCAAGTCACATGGCCACAGAAGTCAGCAAGCCCAAGATCGGCAGGTCGGAGAGCAAGGTTCCCACTCACAGGCTGTGCAGATCGGCAAATCCCAGGTTCGGCAGATAAGCTGACAGCTCAAGTCCAAGAACGGAGATGAGGTGACAGGAAACAGCAGCAGGATTCAGAGAAAGCAAAAAGCCAGAACGTCTGCTTATATTCAGATGTGGGGTGGCTTATATTCAGATGTGGGCCACACCCCCAAGGAGACTCCCTTCATCTGATTGGCTGCTCACAGTATATTCAATAATGGGAGTGATTACATTAAAACACTGAGAATCATGGCCCAGCCAAGCTGACACACAATCTTAACCATCACCGTAGGTCTATCCCTTCCTCTGCTTTTTGTGCTATTATTAATATACATAATTTGACTATATATGTCACAATCCCAGTGATATATTAGTTTATATAAGTTTCTGTCTTGTAAAGAAACTGAGAGAAGAAAGGAGATCAGGTTTCTATTTAGAATCTATTATACAGTCTTTTTTTTTTTTTTTTTTCAAGTTCTGGTTCTTTCTCCATTTAGCTGGAATATAGTTTCCCTTATCAAGGTGTTCACCACTCATCTGTTAGTGATACTCTGATAGCTTTTATGTTGCCGTCATGTTGGAAGCTATGCCACCAGCATTTCAAACACCAGAAGAGTCACCCACGATGGACAGATTTCAGTGACGCTTCCATACTAAGACAGGCTAGGAAGAAAAGTCTGGTGATTTACCTCCAGAAATTAGCCAATGAAAACCTTATGGATCACAACAGAACATTGTCTGACTTGCTTGCTTTGGACACGACATCAGGATCAATTGCTAGAGTGCCTATGAAGGGGAGGGAGACACTTCGTGAGATGGATTGGCACAGTAGTCTTAACGATGTACTCAAACATGCCAGAAATTATGAGAATGATGCAAGACAAAGCAACGTTTCATTCTGTCGTACATACAGTCATCATGAGTCACAGATGCCTTGATGTCAGCTATCTACCTCTCTAAAGAGCCCTGGTGATGCAATGGTTAAGCGCTTGGCTGCTAACCAAAAGGTTGGCTGTTTGAACCCACCCAGCAGCTCCAAGGGAGAAAAGACCTAGTTATCTGTTTCTATAAAGATTGCAGCCTAGGAAACACAACAAGGCAATTCTACTCTGTCACATTGTGTCACTATGAGTCAGAATTGACTCAATGGCACCTAACAACACTATCTGTCTATCTATCCATCCATCTATCTATCTAATTCATGGTTTACTTTTAAATAGATTACTATTTTTCTTCATCCTTATATCTACAGCACCTAGAAGATTAACTTGTACATAGTACGTGCTGAATAATGTATTCTGAAGGAATTATGTACCTCACCAAACATAAGTAAATTTTTCCCACTAATGTTCTTCGTGAATTAACTTTTTGCTACCAATATTGTAATCTCTTGTATATTTTGTTTGCATTTGTCAGAAGCAGCTTTGCCCTCTAAATTGAGGCTATGCGTTTGTCCATTATTAGTCATTCTTTTGTAAATGGGTCTTTGGTAGACAATATGCATTGGGATTTTATTTTTTCCCCAAGCCTATCTCAATCGGTTTAATTCAATACTATAATTTTTGTGCCGGGTATTATTTGCATCATCTAATTTAGTGCTTTGCCATTTTTATTTGTTTTCTCTCTTTTTTTTTAACCATGAATGCCATTTTTATTCTATGTTTTCAAGTAATTTTACAATAATCCTTCTGTTTTACATTCTATTAGTGATACTTAAAGATTTCTTAAAAGATACTTAAGTCTACGTTTACCTTATTTTCGTTGTTGAGATGACAAATTAAAACTGGATTAAGATAATAGGTGTAGCACCCTTGTTTAACTTCCTTCTCACTTCAGATCGTTTAAAATGACAGAACATATATTATAGTAAAAGATAACTCCACAACAGCACTGGGAAGCAATAAAGAAGGTCATCAATAAAAGCAAACAGATGTGGTTTCGTTTATGGAGAACAGGAAAAAAATACGCAAAAAAAAAAAAAAACTATCTAATTAAAGGTTAGTCCACAAGCCAGCATTATCAGCATTCCCTGGGAGTTTTTAGACATGAAAAACATCAGGCTCCACGCCAGATCACCTGAATCAGAATCTGCATTTTAACAGATTTCCGGGTGATTTCTACATACATTAAAGCTTGACATTTACCGGTCTAAAACACATGCAGGAGAAAGAAAATTCAAAAGAAAGAGCAAATCCAGAGAAACTCTAATTTCAAACTGAATAAATGCAATAATCTGAGTAAATAATTTTTAAGCATGTAACAATCTCTTTAATTTTTTTTAGTATATTGGATTATATTTTAATTTTTTTTATTGTGCTTTAAGTGGAAGTTTACAGTTTAAAATTCAGTTTCTCATACAAGAATTTATACACACATTGCTACGTCACCCTAGTTGCTCTCCCTATAATGTGACAGCACACTCCTCCTTTCCACCTCAGATTTCCCTTGTCTATTCAGCCAGCTCCTGTCCCTTTCTGCCTTCTCATCTTGCCTCTGGACTGGAGCTTCCCATTTAGTCTCATGTGTCTACTTGAGCTAACAGGCACACTCTTCACGGGTATCATTTTATGTCCCATAGCCCACTCTAATCTTTGTTAGAAGAGTTACCTTCGGCAATGGTTTCAGTTCTGGGCTAACAGAGAGTCCAGGGGCCATGTCTTCCAGGGTTCCTTCAGTCTCAGTCAGACCATTAAGTCTGGTCTTTTAAGTAGAATTTGAGTTCTGCATCCCACTTTTCTCCTGCTCCGTCAAGTAATCTCTGTTGTGTTCCCTGTCACTGCAATGATTTGTGGAAGCTGGGCACCATCTAGTTTTTCTGGTCTCAGGCTGATGGAGTCTCTGGTTTATGTGGCCCTTTCTGTATCTTGGGCTCATATTTTCCTTCTGTCTTTGGTGTTCTTCATTCTCCTTTGCTCCAGGTGGGTTGGGACCAAATGATGTATCTTAGATCACCCTTTGCTAGCTTTTAAGACTATAGATACCACTCACCAAAGTGGAATGCAGAACATTTTCTTAATAAACTTTATTATGCCAATTGACCTAGATAGCCCCCAAAACCATGGTCCCTAGACTCTGCTACTCTTTCCCACGTAGTGTTTGATTGTATTCAGGAAACTTCTTAGCTTTTGATTTAGTCCAGTTGTGCTGACTTCCCCTGTATTTTGTGTTATCCTTCCCTTCACCTAAGATAATTCTTATCTACCATCTAGTTAGTGAATACCCCTCTCTCTCCCTCCCCACGCTCATAACCATCAAAGAATGCTTTCTTATGTGTTTAAACTATTTCTTGAATTCTTATAATGATGGTCTCATACAATATTTGCTGTTTTGAGACTGACTAAATTCACTCAGAATAATGCCTTCCAGATGCATCCATGTTGCGAGATGTTTCACAGATTCATCATTGTTCTTTATCATTGCATAGTATTCCATTGTGTGAATATAACATAATTTGTTTATCCATTCATCTCTTGATGGGCACCTAGATTTTTTCCATCTTTTTGCTATTGTGAACAGTGCTGCAATGAACATGGGTGTGCATATATCTATTCGTGTGATGGCTCTTATTTCTCTAGGATATATTCCAAGGAGTGGGATTGCTGGATTGTATGGTACTTCTATTTCTAGCTTTTTAAGGAAACACCAAATCAATGTCCAAAGTGGTTGTACCATTATGCATTCTCACCAGCAGTGTATAAGTGTTCCAGTATATCCACACTTATCCAACACTTGTTATTTTGTGTTTTTTGGATTAATGTTAGCCTTGTTGGGGTGAGATGGTATCTCAATGTAGTTTTGATTTGCATTTCTCTGATGGCTAATGAACGTGAGCATTTCCTCATGTATCTGTTAGCCACCTGAATGTCTTCTTTGGTGAAGTGCCTGTGCATATTCTTTGCCCATTTTTTAACTGGGTAATTTGTCTTTTTGTTGTTGAGGTTTTGCAGTATCTTGTAGATTTTAGAGATTAGTCACTGATCGGATTCGTGGTAGCCAAAAATTTTTTCCCAGTCTGCAGGTTGTCTTTGACTCTTCTGGTGAAGTCTTCTGATGAACATAAGTGTTTGATATTTAGGAGCTCCCACTTATCTAATTTATCTTCTGGTGTTTGTGCATTATTACTCATGGTTTGTATCCTGTTTATGTCATGTATTAGGGCTCCCAGCATTATACCTATTTTTCTTCCATGATCTTTATCATTTTTGATTTTATAGTTAGGTCTTTGATCCATTTTGAGTTAGTTTTTGGGCATAGTGTGAGGTATGGGTCTTGTTTCATTTTTTTGCATATGGATATCCAGTTATGCCAGCACCTTTTGTTAAAGAGACAGTCTTTTCCTCAGTTAATGGACTTTGGGACTTTGTCAAATACCAGCTGCTCGTAGGTGGATGAATTTACGTCTCAATTTTCATTTCTGTTCCATTGGTCTATGTATCTATTGTTGTACCAGTACCAGGCTGTTTTGCCTACTGTGGCGGTATAATAGTTTCTAAAATCAGGTAGTGTGAGGCCTCCCACTTTGTTTTTCTTCTTCAGTAATGTTTTACTTATCTGGGGCAACTTCTCTTTCCTTATGAAGTTGATGATTTCCTTCTCCATCTCATTAAAAAATGTCATTGGAATTTGGATAGAGATTGCATTGTATATATAAATTGCTTTGGGTAGAATTGACATTTTCACAATGTTGAGTCTTCCTATCCATGAGCAAGGTATATTTTCCCACTTATATACTTCTCTTTTGGTTTCATGCAGTAGTGTCTTGTAGTTTTCTTTGTATAGGTCTTTTACGTCTCTGGTTAGATTTATTCCTAAGTACTTTATTCTCTTGGGGGCTATTGTAAATGGTATTGCTTTGGTGATTTCCTCTTCGAAGTTTTCTCTTTGTTGGTGTAGAGGAATCCAAATGATTTTTGTATGTTTAGCTTGTATCCTGAAACATTGCTGACATCTTCTATTAGTTCCAGTAGTTTTCTAGTGGATTCTTTCGGGTTTTCTGTGTATAAGATCATATCATCTGAAAATAGGGATACTTTGACCTCTTCCTTACCAATTTGGATGCACTTTATTTCTTTTTCAAGCCTAATTGCTCTGGCTAGGACCTCCAGCACAATGTTGAATAAGAGTGGTCATACGGGGCATCCTTGTCTGGTTCCCGTTCTCAAGGGGAATGCTTTCAAACTCTCTCCCTTAAGGATGATGTTGGCTGTTGGCTTTGTATAAATGCCCTTAATTATGTTGAGGAATTCCCCTTCTATTCCTATTTTGCTGAGAGTTTTTTATCATCATTGGGTGTTGGACTTTGTCAAATGCCTTTTGTGCATCAATTGATAAGATTATGTGGTTCTTGTCTTTTGTTTTATGAATGTGATTGATTACACTGATTGTTTTTCTAATGTTGAACCATCTCTGTATACTTGGTGTAAATCCCACTTGATCATGGTGAATTATTTCTTTGATATGTTCTCGAATTCTATTGGCTGGAATTTTGTTGAGGATTTTTGCATCTATGTTCATGAGGGATGTTGCTCTGTAATTTTTTTTTTTTGTGGTGTATTTGCCTGGTTTTGGTATCAGGGTTATGTTAGCTTCATAGAATGAGTTTGGGAGTATTCCATCCTTTTCTATGCTCTGAAATACCTTTAGTAGTAGTGGTGTTAAATCTCTGAATATTTGGTAGAATTCTGCAGTGAAACCGTCAGGTCCAGGGGTTTTTTTGTTGTTGTTGTTGTCGGTAGTTTTTAATTACCTTTTCAATCTCTTCTTTTGTTATAGGTTTATTTAGTTGTTCTACCTCTGTTTGTTTTAGTTTAGGTAGGTAGTGAGTTTCTAGAAATTTGTCCATTTCCTCTAGGTTTTGAAATTTGTTAGAATACATCTTTTCATAGTATTCTGAGTCTTTTAATTTCAGTTGTGGCTGTTGTGATATCGCCCATTTCAATTCTTGTTCGGGTTATTTGCTGCCACTCCTGATTTTCTTTTGTCAGTTTGGACAATGGTTTATCGATTTTGTTCATCTTTTCAAAGAACCACCTTTTGGTCTAGTTAACTCTTTCAATTGTTGTTCTATTCTCTATTTCATTTATTCTAGTCTAATTTTTATTATTGCCTTTCTTCTGGTGTCCAAAGGCTTCTTTTGCTGCTCCCTTTCTGTTTGTTCAAGTTGTAGGGTTAATGTGCTGATTTTGACCCTTTCTTCTTTTTGGATGTGTGCATTTATTGCTATAAATTGACCTTGGAGTACTGCTTTAATTGTGACCCTGAGGTTCTGGCAGGAAGTGTTTTCATTCTCATTTGATTCTGTGAATTTCTTTATTTAGTCCTTAGTTTCTTCTATAACCCAGTAGTTTTTGAGCAAGGTGTTGTTCGGTTTCCATGTGTTTGATTGTTTTTCCCTTGTTTTTTCTTTTATTGATTTCCACTTTTATGGCTTTATGGTCAGAAAATATGCTTTGTAATATTTCGGTGCTTTGCATTCTGTTAACGCTTGCTTTATGGCCTAATATACGATCTATTCTGGAGAATTTTCCATATGCGTTGGAAAAGAAAGTATACTTGGCTACTGTTGAGTAGAGTGTTCAGTATATGTCTGTGAGATCATGTTGGTTGATTGTAGCATTTAGATCTTCCGTGTCTTTATTGAGCTTCTTTCTGGATTGTCTGTACTTCACCAAAAGTGGTATGTTGAAGTCTCCTACTATTATTGTGGAGCTGCCTATCTCTCTTTTCAGTCACATAAAGTGTATGTATAAATTTTTGTATGGGAAAAAATAAAATAAATAAATATCTCTCTTTTAAATGCTGTTAGAGTTTGTTTTATGTATTTTGGAGCCCTGTTGTTGGGTGAATATTTATTATGAATTTTGTCTTCCTGGTGTATTGACCCTTTAATCATTTTATAGTGTCCTTCCTTATCCTTTGTGGTGGATTTTACTTTAAAGTCTATTTTGTAAGAGATTAATATTGCCACTCCTTCTTTTTTTGAGTGTTGTTTGCTTGATAGATTTTTTATTTGAGGTTTAGTTTCTTTGTGTCTTTAGGTCTAAGGTATGTCTCTTGTAGACAGTATATAGACAGATCTTTTTTTTTTTTTTTTTAATCCATTCTGCCACTCTCTGTCTCTTTATTGGTGAGTTTAGTCCATTTACATTTGGCATAATTATTGATAGGTATGAGTTTAGTGCTTTCATTCAGATGTATTTTTATGTGTGTGTGGTGTTGACACTTTTTTGTTCCACTTAATTTTCTGTGCTGAGTCGTTTTTCTTTAGGTATTTTCTTTTCATCTTTTTCATTGATGTTGATTTTATATTGCTGAGTCTTTATGCTTTTCTTGTTTTTTATTTTGATGTGTAGGATTGTTAGTTTCCTTTGTAGTTACCTTTATATTTGCCTCTATTTTTCTAAGTTTAAACCAATCTTTTATTTCTGTATATGGCCTTGACATCCTCTCCATAAGAAAGACCTATTACTATATTTTTAGTTCCTCTTTTTTGCTTTACTGTTGTAATCTTTAACATATTAATGTCTCTATTTCCCTCTTTTCAGCATTTTAGCTTTGATTTATTTTTGTGACTTCACTATCTGGGTTGATATCTGGTCACTCTGTCCTGTGTTCTAGTCTTTGGTTGTTATCTGATGTTATTGATTTTCTAACCGGAGGACTCCCTTTAGTATTTCTTGTAATTTTAGTTTGGTTTTTGCAAATTCCTTGAACTTCTGTTTATCTGGAAGTGCCCTAATTTCGCGATCACATTTGAGAGACAGTTTTGCTGGATATGATTCTTGGGTAGTGATTATTTTCCTTCAAGTCTTTATATATGTCATCTCATTGCCTTCTTGCCTGCATGGTTTCTGCTGAGTAGTCCGAGCTTAGTCATATTGACTTTCCTTTGTAGATGACTTTTCCTCTATCCCTAGCTGCTCTTAAAATTATCTCTTTATGTTTGTTTTTGGCAAGTTTGATTATAATATGTCTTGGTGACTTTCTTTTGGGATCTACGTTATGTGGGATTCGGTGAGTATCTTGGATAGATATCTTCTCATCTTTCACAGTATCAGGGATGTTTTCTGCCAGCAAATCTTCAACAATTCTTTCTGTATTTTCTGTTATCCTCTCCCCAAGTTCTGGTACTCCAATCACTCATAAGTTATTCCTCTTGATAGAGTCCCACATAATTCTTAGACTTTCTTCATTTTTTAAAATTATTTTACCTGATTTTTCCTCAAATAAGTTGGTGTCAAGTGCTTTATCTTCAATCTCACTAATTCTGATTTCCATTGCCTCAATTCTGCTCCTATGACTTTCTATTGAGTTGTCTAATTCTGAAATTTTATTGTTAATTTTCTGGATTTCTGATTGTTGTCTCTCTGTGGATTCTTGCAGCCTGTTAAATTTGTCATTATGCTCTTTTCTCATCTTCTTAAATTCCTCTGTTGCTTTGTCTGTGTGTTCCTTGACTTGTTCTGTGTTTTGCCAGATCTCTTAAAGAGTTCTGTAGATTAATCTTTCTTATTCTACCTCCAGTAGTTCCAAGAAGTTCAATTCTTCCAGAAAATTTCTTGATTCTTCGTTTTGGGAGTTTGCTAAAGCCATCATGGTCTGCCTCTTTATGTGATTTGATGTTTACCGTTGTCTCGGAGCCATCAATAAGTCATATTTATTTATTTTATGTTTTCTTACTGTGTCCTAGATTCTTGTTTTGTTATGTTTTGATATGCCCACATTGGCTGCTCATGTGAGCTCTTTTAATTATTGGCACCTTTGAAGCTCTAACATCCTGTCACCATGTGGTTAGATCTGTTAACAGGTATGTGAACCCAGGAGTCCTTTACTTTTTTTGTATGGGTTCCTCTCAGGTGTCAAGATTGTCAGTCACAGTGTGTGTGGTGCATGCTCTCATGTACAGTCCTAGACAGGCACGGGTGATTGTAACAGGCACAGGTATCTAGCTGCAGTAAGTGCTCATGTGCTGAGCAAGGGAGTGGGCTGACCGCTGCCCTTACATGCCTGGAAGGAAAGTGTGTCCCTGTTTCCTAGCGTGCATAGGTAGGTGGGTTTTGCAGTTGGACTATGTGCACCCAAAGCTGTTGGCAGTAAGGACTGGGAGTCACCACTTATTCATCTACCTCTGTCATGGGTGGCTAGATGGCATGGGTGGAACCACCAGTCCTCAGGCCCCTGAAGTGGGTAGGTAAGGACCCTGCTTAATGGGCAGAGCAGTGTCAAATGTCACGATCTTGCCACTCCACCATAAAGCTGATATAGTGAAGTTAGGCTTCATGTGTATACCCTGTTATACTGTGGTAGTGAGGGCCTATGCTGTTGAAAGGGGCCCACACAGGTCTATGCAAGGGTGAAAGGCATTCAAAATCCATTCACCCTTTATGCCTGTGCTTAGTCAAGGGAGCTGTGCCTGCCCTGAGTTCCTGGCTTAGGGGAGTTGGCAGATTATTTTTTCTGTTTGTTAATTTGTTCCCTCTCCAAGACCAAAAGAATGGCTTAGGACACATGAGAGGTCCTATTTCAGGTCCAGGGGAAGCAGCAATCCCTGAAGTAGGCCTGGGACCCTGTGTAGAGAAGGGATGGAGCAGGTTAATGAGAGAGAGGTTCTTCCCAAATGGGGTGTTTTTTGATCCATGTGGTATGTTATACACATGTACTTATCTTCTGCCTATTGAGCACTGCTTTTCACTGGCTCTGGAGGCCTGAGCAGACTCTCCACCACTCGGTATCTCCAGACATGGAAAATGCGTCCCAAATGCCACTGCCCACCTCACCTCACACACCAGCTGATCCGGCATGCAGGGTGCTGGCTCCAGCTGGATCAGGTCTGGCAAATCCTCAGTGCTTTTGAACCATCTGTCCTTCCCTCTTTGCCTTTGATGTTCAGGGCTCCTAGATTGTCATATATAATAGATTCACTTTTTTTCAGGTCTTTGCTGTAAGAGGGACCACTAGAAGCATCTGACTACTCCTCCATCTTGGCACTGCCTCTCTCTTTAATTTTTTATTTTATTATTGTAATTTTGTATAACAAGATATTTGAGATTTCAACATTATTTTACATGTATAAGACATAAGTTAGAATCGACCAGATGACAACAAGTTAACTGGTACAAGCCACTGTAAATAACTTTAAAAGTTATTTAAAAATTAAATTTAAAAAGTTATTTCAAACATTGCATTCAGCACTGCTCGGGACCTTAGATCTTCCCATTGATTATACTGAGATGTTAGCAGCAGCAACAGCTTTAAACTCCAGAATAGAACCTGAGGACTCAAATAAGTGAGCCCCAGTGCCCTGGTGCACAGTAGTTTAGAGCTATGACTGTTAACCAAAAGGTCGGCAGTTTGAATCCACCGGCCTCTCCTTGGAAATTTTATGTGGCAGTTCTACTTTGTCTTATAGATCGCTATAAATTGGAATCCACTCCACGGCAATGAGATTGGTTTTGGGTTTTTTTGAGTGTCAATATGGAAATCCAGGAGTGAAGCTGTGCAGAGCTTGAGGCCTAGATATGAATAAAAAATGTAACTGCTCTATCCAGAAAAAATGCTCTCTAAGTGCTCCTCTAAAAAAGAAAATATTCCTTATTTGGGCACTTGTATGCATTGTTGCATGTGTGTGTGTGTGTGTGTGTGTGTCAGGGAAATTGTCTCCAGCCTACATGCTTGCTTCAGGTCCACACACCCTAATGTGAAACCTGCTTGTCTATGTTTCCTGCTCACTTACACAACTCTGTCACGCCAACCCCTTTATTCAGAGGAAAAACTCAGGCAAGCAGACCTACACAATTTCAGAGGAAACCCATGGCATCTGCCTATATTAATCAAATAACATATCAATCATAAATGTGAATAGATAGCAAAGAATCACCAAATATTTGAGCAAGAAAAAAACAGAAAATATAGCAGCCAAAAGGGACAAGCAAAAAATTACTCTAGAAAAACAGATGATGGAGGGAACAGAAAAGAACTTAAAACATAATTCTAGATGAATAAGATTTGAGAACTATTGAACACATAAAACAAAAAAGATGGTCTGATATGGAAAAGACTTAATCAGGAAATATGGAAATCTTTTTGAAAATTAAAAACATTGTCAATAAAATTTAAAATTTTAGCAAGCAGAATGAATAATAATGGATTAGGCTGAAGACAAAACTAGTGTTCTGGAAGATGAACATATATGCAAAAATTAAAAATAAATACTATTAAATCAAATCCAGTAATTCATTTAAAGAATTCTGTAATATATCATGAGATTTATCCCAGGAAGCAAGGACGGTTGAAGATTATGATATCTACTAATTTCATTCACTAAATTAAAGATTAAGGGAAAACATAATCATATTAATAGACTAACCCCTCTAAATTCGATAAAAATCCAGTCATAGATTTTTTTTTTAATGAAAACAAACAAAAAACTCTAAGGAGGTTAGAAATAAAATGAAACTTCCTTTAATCACAAAGACACTATTTCTGAAGCATAAATCATAATACTTAATGATAAAACATTGAAAGCTGTATCATGAAAGTCATAAACAAGACAAAGAATCCCTCTATTACCATCATTATTTATTTTTTACTTAAAATCTTAGTTAATACAATGAAAATGGTTAAAAATTTTCGACAATAAATGTTGGAAAGAGTCAAAACTATCACAATTTACAGATGATATAATTGTCTACATCAAAAATTAATGAGAAATCAACTAACAGATATTGAAAAAGATAACAAAGTATAACTAAGATACTAAGTAAATATCAATATATTATATACATGCTAGCAATAAGGAATTTAAAATGTCATGAAAATAATCGCCAATCACATAGCAACAAAAACTATAACATACCTCAAATCCTCAAAAGTTTGAGACCTACATAAGTGAAATTACAAAACTTTACTGAAGGACATAAAATAAGGCATAAATAAAGGAAGACGTCATATTCTTAGATGATCTTAGTTAATAGATGACTAACTATTATAAAGATGCTGTTTGTACCCCCAAATTATAAGTAATTTAAATTCATATCTAATGCAAATCCCAACAGCATTTTTATAGATTCTGTGAAGTTGATTCTAAAATTTATCTGGAATGGAAAATTCAGGAGAATAGCCAAGGACATTTTGAAAAAGAACAGTGGTGGTAGGGGAGTGTTATGCTTTACTAAATATGAAAAGATACCATGAACTATTGTGGTTTTAACTGTCTGATCCTCAACTGATCATGGAGATGGTGTAGACCAGACAGCATTTTGTTCCATTATGCATGGGGTCACTACGAGTCGGAGGACAATTCAACGGCAGCTTGCAGCAGCTAGCAATAACAAGTACCCAATATATGCAGAAATAAATTCTATAAGTTTAAAATATCTAAAATTTTAAACTATAAACTATTTGAAAAAATACAGGAAAATATTTTAATAATTGTTGGTGTATAGAACAATATTCAATCTTGGAAGCCAAAATAAAAGAATGAGAAATATTATTGAATCAGTATTTAAAACTTATAAATGACAAAATATACCATAAAGTTAAAAAGCAAATGACAGACATACAGAAAATATTTACAAGAAAAAAGTTAATGTCCATAATATATATTTTAAAACCTAAAAATCAATAAGAAAATAAAATACAGCCTAAGAGTAAAATGGGCAAAATATCTGAACAACCATATAGCACAGGATAAAAAATGCAAACATCCAATAAGTATATGAAAGGATGTTTAACTTATGAATAATTAGGTAAATTCAAATTAAATCAACAATAAACAATTTTTTGGCCTACTAGATTGGCAAAATTTTAAAGATTGATAATTTCCACTGATAGTGAACCTGTGGGATAACTGGTACTCTCATACACATTTAGTGGAAGTGCAAATTAGTACCTTTTTTTTGGAAATCAGTTTAGCAGAATACTTCAAAATGTAAAAAAAAATCCAAGCCTAGCAAATTACTTCTAATTATCTCTCTTAGAAAAATTCTCACACGTGTGCACAGATGTTTATTGTTGCATTGTATATAACAGTGAAAAACTAGAAATAATCTTAATGACCATCAAAAGGATAGTAGTTAAATAATTTATGGTACAGGCATAATTTGGAATAATATGTAGCAGTAAAAAATGACCTCTACGTACATATGTAGAAAGGTCCCCAAAACACATCATTATGAAGATCTCCAAAACACATAGTTAAATAAAAAACAATTTGATATTGTATATGTACATATATGTAATACAAAATGTTTAGAAAGATACACAAAACAGCACTGGTTATTTTAGGGAGAGTAGCATAAGTGGTGGATCATACTGAGGGAGGGCTATTATTTTATTCTCTGTATTATTTGAAGTTTTTATAATGATAATATGTTCATAGATTACTTGCATAACTTTTCAGAAACAGTACAGTAGTAACTAAAAGGAACTAATATCTATCAACTGCTCCCTAATACAATAAGAAAAGTAATATGTTTTATTTCTTCCTACACACCCCCAACTCCTTTTTCCAGATTTTCATTTTATATTATTAACAAATTGTTTATTTTTTATTTTCTCTCAATAATAGTTATACAATATGTTGGTTTTTGTAACAACTTTTATAATAACAATATATAAAATTATATAATAGTTTCAATGTTAACTACTAGTAGCGTCTATAACATCACTCACATTCTTGAGTGTATTTTGAATCATTCTAACTTAGCTGGAGTACACCTTTGAATTTTCTTTCAGTAAGTGTTCATGAGTGAAATATTTTCTGAGATATAAACATCTAAAATATATTTTTGCTCTCATGGTATATAACTTTGATGCATTTGTAATTCTAGAGTTGAAAATTTTCCCTTAAAATTCTAGAGACATTTTTTCATTGTCTCCTGACATTTAATATTGCATAAAAATATGTCTATTTTGATTTTTAGTCTTTCATAGATAACCTTATTCTGGCTTTCAAAAGTGTTACTAGATGATGTTTACATGTTTTTTTTCCATTAAGTTTTACAAATAAAATGAGTCTTTCAATTTGTAGACTTGTGTCTTTCTTCACTTTACTAAAATAACATCAAGCATAAAACCTTAAGGATAAAGTCAAAACAGGAAAGGAGACAATAGCAGGAGAAAGAGGACAACAAATATGTGAATCTAGAAACATAGTCATAAAAGTGTAAAATTTCAGAAATGAAAAAGAGAAAATGCTTAAAACTTCCAGAGAGAAGAAGGGTCAAGTAAAACAGATTAGTATCAGAAAATAATCCGATTCCTCAACAGCAGTATTGGAAGCTAGAAGAAAATGAAATAGTTTTTTTGATTGTTTTGTTTTTGTTTGTTTGTTTTTGAGGGAATGTTATTTCCATTCTAGAATTGTATACCCATCAAAACTATTAATAAAATGTGAGGATTTACAATTTCACACATTAAAAATCTCCCAAATTACCTAATATTCACTCATTCTCCAAATCAACTGGAGAATATTATCCACAAAAAACTGGGGAATAATTTAAGAAAGGAATCCCTGGGTGATGCAAATGGTTAATGTACTGAGCTACCAACTAAAAGGTTGGAAGTTTGATTCCACCCAGAGGTTCCTCAAAAGAAAGATTTCATGTTCTACTTCTGAAAAATCAGCCATTGAAAATCCTAGGGGGTCCAGTTCTACTCTGACATACATGAGTCACCATGAGTCAAAATGCTGGTTGGTGAAATCTAAGAAAGGGGAAGGCATGGAACACAGGAAAAGTGGAAATCAAACACAAGAGAGAAGAAAAAGCAATTCCCAGGATGATGGTGAAGGGTTGCTCCAAGATAAAAGACAACTTTGCTTTGGGCCTAGAGAGGAAATCAATCCACATGACAGCAAGAGCAGAATGGAGCTATCCCAAAGGAATCTCTCTTTCTCCCTCTCTCTCCAGTAGACAGTTTTGGGATGAATTACTGATAAGTACATATTAAAACAAGCAAAGAAAAATATGTGGCTGACAGCCTTAGGGTCTGAGAACACACCTCATAGACACAGACTAGAATTTGGGTGAGCTTTTTGAGTATCTGGAATCATCCACGACTTTGTTTGACCATCCATGACTCCCTTTAACCTATAGTTCTTCAGCATTTTATCCTTCATTTTTAGTTGCTATTACCTGAGGTCTTCAAACAAAAAAGATAGCACATTCTGTATAATAATGAAGTCCAATGACACTATCAATTCACTGTAGCTGTTTCTTAACTATTGCATCAAATTCCTTGGGATTTCAAACAAGATATGACCTAGACTTAGAAACAGTACATTATTTTGCTGTACCAGCAATAGACTAAGTCATCTACCTGAATTATTTTGTTATTGCAGTGTCAAAACAGAGAGATATTTGACAAGATAGATGTCTTCTAGAAACAGTATGTTTCTCCATTTATCTCTCTACTTCTTATTCCTCAATTGTTTTTCTTCATAAAGTTCCTGGTCATTTCATTTTGCATTTATATTTTTTCATGATTTCATTATAAATGCATCCTGGTTTTTATATTACATTTTCTAACTGATCATTACTGGAACAGAGCTACACGATCGTCACCACAGTCTAATTTTAGCACATCATTTGTTGTTAGTTCCTGAAGTTGATTCCGACTCATGGTGACCTCGTGTGCAGAACAGAATTGCTCCATAAGGTTTTCAAGGCTCTGATCTTTCAGAAACAGATCATCAGATCAGTCTTCTGAGACACCTCTTTGGGATTCAAACTACCAACTTTTCAGCTAGTAGTCAAGTGCTTAACTGCTTGCCCCACCCAGGGACTCTAGCACATCATAATCATCCCCAAAAGAAACTTTCTGCTTATTACCAGTCATTCCCCTTTTCCCCATATTCCCACTGCAGCTCTAAATGAAAATTAACCTACATTCTGTCTCTATGGATTTGCCTGTTGTGGACATTTCATACACGTGGATCATACAATATGTGGTCTTTTGGCTACTTTCACTTAGCACAATGTTTTCAAGGTTTATTCATATAGCATGTATGGGTACATCATTCATTTTTATTGCTCAATAATATTTCATTATATGGATATAAACCAAATAAAGAAAAGAAACTCATTGCCGTCCAGTCGATTCCAACTCATAGCGACCCTGTAGGACAGGGTAGAACTGTCCCATAGGGTTTTCAAGACTATAAATCTTTACAGAAGCAGACTGCCTCATCTTTCTCCCGTGCATCGGCTAGTGAGTTTGAGCCACTGACCTTTCAGTTAGCAGCCGAGCACTTAACCACTGCACCAGTAAGTCTCCCTTATATAGATATACCACATGTTATTTATGCAATCATAAGTTGATGGACTTTCGAGTTTTTTTTTCCACTTTTTGGCTAATGTGAATAATACTGCTACAAACATTCATGCACATTTTTTTGTGTGAATGGGTGTTTTCATTTCTCTTAGTTATATATGTAGGAGTGGAATTTCTGGGTCATTTGGTAACTATGTTTTACATTTTGATGAGCTGCCAAACTGCTTTCCAAATTGGCTGCAAAATTTTATATCCCTATCAGCAAAGTATGAGGGTTCAGTTTCTCCACATCCTCACCAATACTTGTTATTCTCTGTCTTTTTTATTGTGGCCATCCTAGTGGGTGTGAAGTGGTAAATTATTGTGGTTTTAATTTACATTCCCCTAATAACTAATGATGCTTCCTATCTTTTTATGTGCTTATGAGCCATTTATATCTTCTTTGGAGAAATGTCTACTCAAATCCTTTAACTTTTTAAATTGGTTTATTTGTCTTTTGATTGTTGAGTTTTGAGTTATTTACATACACTGAAATTCCTTGATGGAGACCTGGCGGCACAGTGGTTAAAGTGCTCGCCTGCTGGTTCAAACCCACCAGCCTCTCCGTAGGAGAAAGATGAGGCAGTCTGCTTCTATAAGATTACAGCCTTGGAAACCCTATGGTACACTTCTACTCTGTCCTATAGGGTCGCTGTGAGTTGAAATTGACTCGAAGCCAGTAGGTTTTTTGGTTCCGTACTAGTCCCTTGTATGTAAATGATTTGCAAATCTCATTCTGTGGATTGCTTTTTTATTTTCTGATAGTTTCCTTTGATGCACAAATTTTTAATTTTTATGAAGTAAATTTGGACTATTTTTTCATATGTTGCTTTTGTTTTAGTGTCATATCTAAGAAAGTATTGACTAATCCAAGGTCACAAAGATTTACTCCTAAGAGTTTTATCATTTTAGCTCTTACATTTAGGGCTATGATACATCTTATGTTAATTTCTGGGTATGGTGTGAAGTGAGGGTTCAATTTCATTCTCTTGCATATGGTTATCCAATTGTAATAGCCCATTTTGATGAAGACGGTATTTTTTCCCCACAGAATTGTTTTGACACTCTTGCTGAAAATCAGTTGACCACCAATGGGCTATAAGTTCTATTCCATTAATCTGTATATCTATCCTTACGCCAGTACCACACTGTCATGATTGCTCTAGTTTGTAGTAAGTTTTGAAATCAGGAAGTGCGAGTCCTTCTCCTTTGTTCTTCTTTTTCAAGATTGGTTTGGTTATGTTGGTCTCTTGCATTTCCATATGAATTTTAATACTAGCTTGTTAATTTGTGGGATTTTGGTAGATATTTCCTTGAATATGTAGATCAATTTGAGGATTATTAATTATATTAATATAATTATATTAATCTTAATTATATTAAGTCTTCTGGTCCATAAACATGGGATTTATTTCCATTTATTTATATGTGCTTTAAATTCTTTCAACTATTTTTTGGTAATTTCAGAGTAGCAGTCATGCATTTCTTTGGTAAATTTGTTCTTAAGTATTTATTCTTTTTTATGCTATTGGAAATAGAATTGTTTTCTTCATTTCAGTTTTGTTATGCTAATTGCTAGTGTATAAAAATACAGTTGATGATGGTATACTGATCTTATATCATGCAATCTTGCAAAGTGTCTTTATTTTAAAGATTTTAGTGAGTTCCTTAGTATTTTCTATATACAAGATCATATCACCGGCAAATAGAAAGTTTTACTTCCTCTTTTCCAATGTCTTTTATTTCTTTATCTGGCCTTATTGTCCTGGCTAGGTGCTATAGTACAATGTTAAATAGATATGGCAAAAGCAGGCGTTGTTTTTGTTTCTTAGCTTATTTTAGATGAAGGTTTACAGAGCAAATTAATTGCTCATTAAACGATTAATACACATATTGTTTTGTGACATTGGTTGCAAACCCCAAGAGAGCAGACAAAAATATGTATCAGTTTGGCTGAGCCATGATTCCCAGAATTGTGTGGTTGGCCTCCATTTTGTGATTGTAATTTTATGTTAAGGAGGATTAGGGTGGGATTGTAACACCACCTTTACACAGGTCACTTCCCTGGTCCAATGTAAAGGGAGTTTTCCTGGGGTATGGTCTCCACCACCTTTTATCTCTCAAGAGATAAAAGGAAAGGGAAGCAAACAGAGAATTGGGGACCTCATACAGTCAAGAGAGCAGTGCCAGGAGCAGAGTGCATCCTTTGGACCTGGGTGCCTGCACGGAGAAGCTCCTAGTCGGGGGGAACACTGATGAGAAGGCCAAGACAGAGAGAAAGTCTTCCCCTGAAGCTGACACCCTGAATTTGGACTTTCAGCCTACTTTACTGTAAGGAAATAAACTTCTCTTTGTTAAAACCATCTTCTTGTGGTATTTCTGTTATAGCAGCACTAGATAACTAAAACAGGGGGACAGCATTCAGTCTTTCACTATTAAGTATTATGTTAGTTGTGGGCTTTATGTAGGTGCCCTTTATCAGGATAAGGATGTTTTATTTGCTGAATTTTATTTTTTTTTTAATGAAAAGGTGGTGGATTTTGCCAAATTCTTTTTCTGTATCTATTGAGATGCTTTTGTGGTTTTGACTTTTATTCTGTTAATATAGTGTTTTTTTAATTTTTTTTTTTTTTTTTACTATTAAAACAACTTTAATCATAGTGTAAGATCTTTTTTATGTCTCTGGATTCAATTTGCTAGTATTATGTTAAGCACTTTTTTATCTGTATTCGTAAGAGATATTCATCTGCAGTATTCATTTTTTTGTGATGTGTTTGTCTGATTATGGTACCAGTATAATACTGGCCTCATAGAATGAGTTGGAGTGTGGTTTCCTTTTTCTATTTTTTTTTACAAGAGTTTCTGAAGAATTAATATTAATTCTTCTTTTAATATTTGATAGAATTCACCACTAAAGTCATCTGAGACTGATCTTTTCTTTGTGGGCAGTTTGTTTGATTACTAATTCAATCTTTTTACTTGCTATAGTCTATTCAAATTTTCCATCAGTTATTTTTGTTAGTTTCAGTCGTTTTTCAAGTATTGCTTTTTAAGTATTGCTCCATTCCATCCAATTTATTTAATCTGTTGGCATGCAGTTGTTTATAATATTCCAGTATAATCCTTTTTTATTTCTGTAAGATTGGTACTGTTGTCCCGTCTTTCATTCCTAATTTCAGTAATTTGAGCTCTCTCTCTATTTTGTGTGTGTGTGTGTGTTTGTGTGTGTGTGTGTGTGTGTGATAGAGAGAAAGAGAGAGTAAAGGCTTGTTGATTTTTTCGAAGAATCAGCTTTGGTTTCATTGATTTTCTCTATTGCTTTGGTATTCTCTTTTTCTTTTATTTATAATCTAATATTCATTATTTCCTTCCTTCTTGCTTTGAGTGTAGTTTGCTCTTCTTTTTCTAGTTTCTTTTAATTTTTTTATTGTACTTTAGATGAAGGTTTACAGAACTAATAGTTTCTCATTAAACAACTAGTACACATATTGTTTTATGATATTGGTTAACAACCTCACAACATGTCAACACTCTCCCGTCTTGATTTTGGGTTCCTTATTGCCAGCTTTCCTGTCCCCTCCTTGGCTTCTACTCCTTGTCCTGGGCTGTTGTGCCACATTAGTCTCGCTTTGTTTTATGGGCCTGTCTAATCTTTGGCTGAAGGGTGAACCTCGGGAGTGACTTCATTACTGAGGTAAAAGCGTGTCTGGAAGCCAGACTCTGGGGGTTTCTCCAGTCTCTGTCAGATCAGTAAGTCTGGTTTATTTTGTGAGTTAGAATTTTGTTCTACATTTTTCTCCAGCTCTGTCCAGGACCCTCTGTTGTGATCCCAGTCAGAGCAGTCAGTGGTGATAACTGGGCACCATCTAGTTGTACTAGACTCAGTCTGGTGGGGGCCGTAGTAGTTGCAGTCCATTAGTCCTTTGGACTAATCTTTTCCTTGTATCTTGTTTTCTTCACTCTCCCTTGCTCCCGAAGGGGTGAGACCAGTGGAGTATCTTAGGTGGCTGCTCACAGGCTTCTAAGACCCCAGACGCTACTCACCAAGGTAGAATGTAGAACATTTTCTTTATAAACTATGTTATGCCAATTGAGTTAGATGTTTCCTGACACCATGGTCCCCACAGCCGTCAGCCCAGCAATTTGATCTCACAGGGAATTTTGATGTGTTTATGGAGCTTCCATGACTTTGCCTTGTACAAGTTGTGCTAGCTTCGCAAGTATTGTGTACTGTCTTACCATTCACCAAAGTTACCACTTATCTATTGTCTATTTCTTGTTCCCCTTCTCCCCTCCCCTCCCTCATAACTATCAAAGATTGTTTCTTTTTGTGAGTAAACCGTTTCATGAGTTTTTACAGTAGTGGTCTCATACAACATTTGTCTTACTGTGATTGACTTATTTCACTCAGGATAATGCCCTCCAGATTCACCCATGTTATGAGGTACTTCGCAGATTCATCATTGTTCTGTATCATTGCGTAATACTCCACTGTGTGTATGTACCATAGTTTATCCATCATCTGTTGATGGGCATCTAGGTTTCCATCTTTTTGCTACTGTTAACAATGCTGCAATAAACATGGGTGTGCATATGTCTATTCTTGTGACAGCTTTTATTTCTCTAGGATATATTCCTGTGAGTGGGATTGCTAGATCTTATGGTATTTCTATTCCTAGTTTTCTGAGGAAGCACCATATCATTTACCAAAGTCATTGTATCCTTTTGCATTCCCATCAGCAGTGCATAAGGGTTCCGATCTCCACAGCCTCTCGAACATTAATTATTTCCAGTGTTTTGATTCATATCAGCAATGCTAGGGTGAGATGGTATCTACTTGTGGTTTTAATTTGTATTCCTCTAATGGCTAGTAATTGTGAGCATTTCCTCATGTATCTGATGGCCGCTTGAATGTCTTCTTTGTTGAAGTGTTTGTTCATTTTCTTTGCCCATTATTTTATTGGATTATTTGACTTTTTGTTGTAGAGGTGATGGATTTTCTTGTAGATTATAAAGATTAGACCTTTGTCTGATTTGTCATGGCCCAAAATTTCTCTTTTTATTCTTTTGGTGAAGTCTTTTGATGAGCATAAGTGTTTAATTTTTAGAAGATCCCATTTATCTAGTATATTTCTGGAGTTTGTTGGTCATGGTTTGTATTCTGTTAAGGCCATGTCTTAGGGACTGTAGAGTGGATCCTATTTTTTCTTCTATGAAGATTATAGTTTTTGCCTTTATATTTAGGGCTTTGATCCATTTTGAATTAGTTTTTCTATATGGTGTGAGGTGTGGGTCCTGCTTTATTTTTTTGCAGATGAACATCCAGTTTTGCCTACACCATTTGTTAAAAAGACTTTTCCCCATTTGATGGACTTCAGGCCTTTGTAGAAGATCAAGTGACTGTAGGTGGATGGATTTAGATCTGGGTTCTCAATTCTATTCCATTCGTCAATGTATCTGTCATTGTACGAGTACCAGGCTGTTTTGACTACATAGCTGTATAGTAGGTTCTGAGGCCAGGTAGTATGAGACCTCCTCCGTTTTCTTCTTCTTCAATAGGGTTTTACTTATCTGGGGCTTCTTCCCTTTCCATATAAAGTTAATGATTAGATTTTCTATCTCTTTAAAGAATGTTGTTGGTGTTTGGACCGGATTGCATTGTATTTGTAGATTGCTTTGTGTAGAATTCTCATTTTCAAAATATTGAGTCTACCTATCTATGAGGGTAGTATGTTTTTCCACATATGTACATCTCTTTTGGTTTCTGGCTGTAGTGTTCTGTAGTTTTCTTTATACAGGTCTTTTATATTCCTGCTTAGATTTATTCCTAAGTATTTTATTTTTTAGGGGCTATTATAAATGGTCTTCAACTCAGGGCCAAGAGGGCAGAGTAGTCAGATGGCTTCCCATATCCTTCTTACAACAAAGACCTGGTAAAACAACTGACTTGATTGTATATGAATATCTAGGAGCCTGAACAAGACAAAGTTGAGGAATCGGACTGAGTGGTAGGGGGAGAGGGAGATGGTTCAGAAGAAGTGAGAAGGGCCAGACTGGGCTCGGCTGGAACCACTGCTCTTCAGCCCCGACTGGGTCGGAGGAGCGCAGGGAAGCAGACATACAGCTCTGTGTGTGCACTCGGGAAGCAGTTTCCACATGGAGAGAGATCCAGCAGCAGATTGTGCTTGGACACTCTGAACCAGTGAAAAGCAACTCCCAAGCGGCTAGAGATAAGTTCATGCATGTGGCCTTTTGTGGGGAATTTTATTTTTAAAGCCCTTTTTTGAAAAACCTCTCTCCGTTTTACCTCCTCCCTCCCTGTTCTGCAATGGTCTGGTCTTCTGAAGTTTCTGAGTCCCCTGGGCTAGAAGTAGATACCAAAAGGCACCTTGACTCATTCTCCTGGCCTTGGAGAGGGAACAAATAAGCCATAAGCCACTGGCTCCCCTAAGCCAGGAACTCAGGGTTTGCACAGCTATTTTGCTAGGCACAGGCATAAGGGGTCCTCAGACTTTGAGTGCCTTCCACCCCTGTATAGACTTGTGTGGACCTATCTCAACAGCATAAGCCCTCACTACCACAGTACAACAGGGTAAACACCTGAAGTTTAACTTCAACTCTTTCAGCTGTGAAGTGGCAGATTTGTGACCCTTGACACAACCCTGCCTTTTAAGCAGGCACATTTACCAGTCCCCACCAGGGGCTTGAGGATTGCTGGCTTCACCTATGCCACCTACTCACCTGCTACAGAGGTCCAAGAATAAGTGGTGCCCCCGAGTCTTTACAGCCAACAGAGTAGGGTACTCATAGTCCGGCTGCAAAACTCACCTACCTACTCACTCTAGGGAATAGGGACACACTTTCCTTTCAGACACTCAGGGGCAGCCATCAACCCCCTGCCTTGCTCAGCACGTGACCCCCTACTGCAACCAGACACCAGTGCCTACACCAATCACCCATGCCTCTGTAAGACTGTAGGTGAGAGACTGCACCACACACTTGGTGACCAAGTGCCTGGACATCTGAGCTGCACCCAAACAGCAAAATTTAATGGACACCCGTGTGCACATTCTTAGTTACAGAACTAACTACCTGGTGACAGGACTTTAGCACTTCAAAGGCACCGATAATGAAACTACCACACACAAGCAGCCTATTTGGGTATATCAAAACAAAACAAAATAAGAAGCTAGGACACAATAAACAAGTATAAAATAAAATTATAATAACTTATTGATGGCTAGGAGAAAACAGTCAATATCAAATCACATAAAGAGGTAGTCCATGATGGTTTCAGCAAACTACCAAAATAAACAATCAATAAATTCTCTGGAGGAAGAAGATCTATTGGAATTACCAGAGGTAGAATACAAAAGATTAATACACAGAACTCTTCTAAAAATTTGAAAGGAAATTCGCCAAGGTGGAGAAACAACCAAAGAACATACATACAAAGTAGTAGCGGAACTTAAAAAAGTTATTCAAGAACATAATGACAAATTTAATAGGCTGCAAGAATCCATAGAGACAGAAGATTAACAATAAAATTTCAGAATTAGACAACACAATAGAAAGTCATAGGAACAGAATTAAAGCGGTAGTTTGAATTAATGACATTGAAGATAAAGCATTTGATGCAACTTATTTGGGGAAAATAATATAAAAGAATTAAAAAGAATGAAGAAACACTAAGAGTTATGTGGGACTCTATCAAGAGAAATAACCTATGAGTGATTGGAGTACCAGAACGGGGCGGGAGGATAACAGAAAATACAGAAAAAATTATTGAAGATTTGTTGACAGAAAACTTCTCTGATATCATGAAAGATGAGAAGATACCTATCCAAGACGCTCATCGAACCCCACATAAAGTAGATCCCAAAAGAAAGTCACCAAGACATATTACAATCAAACTTACCAAAACTAAAGATAAAGAGAAACTTTTAAGAGAGTGTAGGGATAAAAGTTAAGTAATCTACAAAGGAGAGTCAATTTGAATAATCTCAGACTACTTAGCAGAATCTATGCAGACAAGAAGGCAAAGTCATGACATATATAAAGCCCTGAAGGAAAACAACTGCCAGCCAAGAATTATATAGCCAGAAAAACTGTCTCTCAAATATGATGACCAAATTAGGGCATTTCCAGATAAACAGACTTCTGGGAATTGGCAAAATCCAAACAAAATTACAAGAAAAACTAAAGGGATTCGTCTAGTTAGATAATCAATAACATCAGATAACAACGCAAGACTAGAAGACAAGACAGAGCAACCAGATATTGACTCAGATAAGGAAGTCAAAAATACATCAAAGCTAAAACATTGAAAATAGGGAAACAGAGATACCAATATGTAAGAAATGACAATATGAAAACAAAAAAGAGAGACATAAAAAATGCAGACATAGATTTTTCATATGGAGCAGAAGTCAAGGAGATATAAAGAAATAAAAGACTGGTATAAACTTAGAAAAACAGGGGTAAATATTAAGGCAACCACTAAGGAAACTAACAATACAACTAATCAAAATAAGAAACTAGAAAAATATAAAGTCTCAGCAAACACAAATCAACAACAATGAAAAAGATAAAAAGAAAAAACATAAAGAAAACAGACTCAACACAGAAAATTCAGGGGAACAAAGAAACAATGAACAACACACAAAAAGAGACATCAGGATGACAACACTAAACTCACACCTATCAATAATTACCCTGAATGTAAACGGACTTAATGCACCAATAAAGAGACAGAGTGGCAGATTGGATAAAAAAGCATGATCCATCTATATGCTGCCTACAAGAGATGCAACTTAGACTTAAAGACACAAACAGGCTACAACTCAAAGGATGGAAAAGATATATGAAGCAAACAACACTCAAAAAAGAGCAGGAGTGGCAATATTAATCTCTGAAAAAATAAACTTTAAAGTAAAATCCACCACAATGGATAACGAAGGGCACTATATAATGATTAAAGGGTTAATACACCAGGAGGACATAACTATAATAAGTATTTACACACCTAATGACAGGGCCCCAAAATACATGAAACAAACTCTAATGGCGTTGAAAAGATAGACAGACAGCTTCATAATAGTAGTAGGAGACTTCAACATGGTACTTTCGGTGAAGGACAGAACATCCAGAAAGAAGCTCAACAAAGACACGGAAGAGCTAAATGCTACAATCAACCTACTTGATCTCATAGATATATACCAAACACTGCACCCAACAGCAGCCAAGTATACTTTGGAAACTGAACAACACCTGGCTCAAAAACTACTGGGTTATAGAAGAAATTAAGAATGGAATAAATAAATTCATAGAATCAAACAAGAATGAAAACACATCCTACTAGAACCTTTGGGACGAGGCGTGGCCAAAATAGTGGAGTTGTTAGATGCTTCCTATATCCCTCTTACAACAAAGACCTGGAAACACAAGTGATTTGATTCTACATGAATATCTAGGAGCCCTGAGTAAGGCAAAGTTGAGGAATCTGTCTGACTTATAGGGGAGAGGCAGACCCTTTGGAAGAAGTGAGGAGCGCCAGAGCCACTGCAGCGAAACTGCAGCTCCGCATCCACGCCAGTTAGCAGTGAAGCAAGCAAACAGCTGTGCTGTACGCGCGCTCAGGAAGTAGTTTCCACATCGAGAGAGACCTGGCAACAGAGATTCTGCTTGGACACTCCGAACAAGTGAAAAGCAGCTCCCAAGTGGCTAAAGATAAGTACATGCATGCAGCCTTTTGCAGGGATTTAAAAAAAAAAAAAGCCCATTTGGGAAACACCTCTCTCCCTTTTACCTCTTCCCTCCACTCTCCCAACCGGGAATCCGCTGGGCTGGGAGTAGATCCCAAAAGGCGCCCTGACCCATTCTCTTGGCCTTGAAGAGGGAACAAATAAGTTACTGGCTCTCCTAAGCCAGGAACACAGGGTCGGCACAGCTCCTTTGCTAGGCACAGGTATCAGGGGTCTGCAGACTCTGAGTGGCTTACAGCCCTGTATAGACTTGTGGGGACCCATCTCAACAGCATTAGTCCTCACTACCACAGTACAACAGGGTAAACATCTGAAGTTTAACTTCAACTGCTTCAGCTGTGAACTGGCAGATTTGTGACCCTCGAAACAGCCCTGCCCCTTAAATACGCACTTTTATCAATCTGCCGCAGGGGCTTGAGGACAGGTGATATCACCTAAGGTGCCCAGCCACCTGCTACAGGAGTCCAAGAAAAAGTGGTGCCCTGGAGTCTTTACAGCCAACAGAGTGGGGTACTCTTAGCCCAGCTGCAAAACTCACCTACCTATTCGCTCTAGAGAATAGGGACACGCTTTCTTTTCAGACATTCAGGGCAGTCTTCAGCCTCCTGCCTGGCTCAGCGTGTGATCCCCTACCACAGCCAGAGTCCAGTGCCTGCACCAATCACCCATGCCTCTCTAGGACTGGGGGTGAGAGCCTGCATCACACACTTGGTGACCAACTGCCTGAACTCCCAATCTGAACCCATATAGGAAAATTTAACAGACTCTTGTGTGCACATACTTAGTTATAGAACTAACCACATGCTGACAGAATGTTAAAGATCCAAAGGGGTCACAAATCAAACTAGTGCACACGAGCAGACTATTTGGGCATATCAAAACAAAACAAAATAAGAAGCTAGGCCTCACTTAATGAATACAAAATAAAATTATAATAAATTATTGACGGCTCGGAGACAGCAGTCAGTATCAAGTCACATAAAGAGACAGTCCATGTTGGCTTCAGCAAGCTCCCAAAGTAAAGAATCAATAAATTCTCTGGAGGAAGAGAATTTCTTGGAATTACCAGAGGCAGAATACAAAAGATTAATATACAGAACTCTTCTAGAAATTAGAAATGAAATTG
>NW_004444006.1:1540466-1542118 GCF_000243295.1 Trichechus manatus latirostris | reverse complement strand
TAAAGCTCTTGACACCAACTTATTTGAGGAAAAATCAGTTAAAAGAATTAAAAAGAATGAAGAAACTCTAAAAGTCATGTGGGACTCTATCAAGAGAAATAACCTATGAGTGATTGGAGTACCAGAACGGGGGCGAGTGGGATAACAGAAAATACAGAGAGAATTGTTGAAGATTTGTTGACAGAAAACTTCCCCGATATCTTGAAAGATGAGAAGATATCTATCCAAGATGGTCATCGAACCCCACATAAGCTAGATCCAAAAAGAAAGTCACCAAGACATATTATAATCAAAAGTACAAAAACCACAGGTAAGGAATTTTAAGAGTGGCTAGGGATACAACAAAAGTCATCTACAAAGGAGAGTCAATTAGAATAAGCTCAGACTACTCAGCAGAAACCATGCAGGCTAGAAGGCAATGCGATGCCATATATAAAGCCTTGAAGGACAATAACTGTCAGCCAAGAATTATATATCCATCAAAACTGTCTCTCAAATATGATGGTAAAATTAGGACACTTCCAGATAAACAGAAGTTCAGGGAACTTGCAAAAACCAAACCAAAATTACAAGAAATGCTTAAAGGAGTCCTATCATTAGATAATCAACAACACCAGCTAACAACTCAAGACTAGAACACAGGACAGAGCAACCAGATATTGACTCAGATACAGATATTGAAAATACATCAAAGTTAAAAAAAAGAAAATAGGGAAACAGATATCAATATGTAAAAAAGGATAATATTTAAACAAAAACGAGGGACTTAAAAAATGGAGATATTGATTTTTTACATGGGGGGAAGTTAAGGTGATATAAAGCATTAAAAGACTGGTATAAACTTAGAAAAATATGGGTAAATATTAAGGTAACCACAAAGGACTCTGACAATCCTACAAATCAAAAAGAAAACTCATAAAAACATAAAGACCCAGCAAAAACAAAATCTACAAAAAAAAAAGATGGAAACAAATACAGAAAATTGAGGAGAACGAAGAAAATGGGAACAACACACAAAAAGAGATATCAGGATGACAACACTAAACTCATACCTATCAATAATTATGCTGAATGTAAATGGACTCAATGCACCAATAAAAGAGACGGAGAATGGAAGATTGGATAAAAAATGCATGATCCATCTATATGCTGCCTACAAGAGAGAAGCAACTTAGACTTAAAGACACAAACAGGGTAAAACTCAAAGGATGGAAAAATATATCAAGCAAACAACACTCAAAAAAGAGCAGGAGTGGCAATATTAATTTCTGACAAAATAGACTTTACAGTAAAATCCACCACAAAGGATAAGGAAGGGCATTATATAATCATTAAAGGGTCAATTCACCAGGAGGACATAACTATAACAAATATTTATGCACCCAACAACATGGCTCCAAAATACATAAAGCAAACCCTAACAGCTCTGAAGAGAGACTTAGCTCAACAATAGTAGTAGGAGACTTCAACACGCCACTTTCAGAGAAGGAAAAAACATCAAGAAAGAAGCTCAACAAAGACACAGAAGAGCTAAATGCTACAATCAAACAACTCATAGACATATACAGAACACTGCACCCAAGAGCAGCCAAGTATACTTTCTTTTCCAACGCACATGGAACATTCTCCAGAATAGACCACATATTAGGCCA
>NW_004444006.1:1536882-1538897 GCF_000243295.1 Trichechus manatus latirostris | reverse complement strand
AAGAGAACCTCTAAGAGGAAATTACCAACTCAATACCATTTGCAATATCCCCCAAGAAGATAAAATACTTAGGAATAAATCTAACCAGAGACATAAAACATCTATACAGAGAAAACTACAAGACACTACTACAAGAAACTAAAAGAGACCCACATAAGTGGAAAAACATACCTTGCTCATGGGTAGGTAGACTCAACATTGTAAAAAGGTCAATTCTACTGAAAGCAATCTACAGATACAATGCAATCCCGGTCCAAATTACACTGGCATTTTTTAATGAGGTGGAGAAACAAATCACCAACTTCATATGCAAAGGGAAGAGGCCCCAAGTAAATAAAGCATTACACAAGAAGAAGAACAAAGTGGGAGGCCTTACAGTACTTGATTTTAGAACCTATTATACCACCACGGTAGTCAAAACAGCCTGGTATTGGTACAGCCACAGATAAATAAACCAAGGGAACAGAGTTGAGAATCCAGATATAAGCTCATCCACCTATGAGCAGCTGATATTTGACAAAGGCCCAATGTCTGTTATTGGGGAAAAGACAATCTCTTTAACAAATGGTGCTTGCATAATTGGATATTCTTCTGCAAAAAACTGAAACAAAACCCGTACCTCACACCATGCACAAAAACTAACTCTAAATAGATCAAAGACTCAAATATAAGATTGAAAACGACAAAGATCGTGGAAGAGAAAATAGGGACAACACTAGGAGCCCTAATGCATGGCATAAACATTATACGAACTATAAGTAACAATGCACAAGCACCAGAAGAGAGACTAGATAACTGGGAGCTCCTAAAAATCAAGCACTTATGCTCATGAAAAGACTTCACCAAAAGAGTAAAAAGACAACCTACAGACTGGGAAAAAAGTTTTGGCTATGACAAATCTGATCAGCTTCTAATCTCTAAAATCTACAAGATACTGCAAAACCTAAACAACAAAAAGACACATAACCCAATTAAAAAATGGGCAAAGGACTGAAGGTTGAGTAAGGTCAGTGTTGACACGTAGTGGGGTTGTTAACCATTGTCATAGGGCAACATGTGTACTAACTGTTTAATGAGAAACTATTTTGTTCTGTAAACCTTCATGTAAAGTGAGAACAGCAGCACAACTGGAAGAATGTAATCGATGTCACTGAACTGTGTATATAGAAATTTTGAAATGGTGTATCCTTGGCTATGTGTTTTCACCAAATAAAACGGTCGAGAAGGGGGAGGGTTTACAAGCCGTGAGGTTGTTAACCAGTGTCATAAAACAATATGTGTACTGACTGTATAATGAGAAACTATTTGTTCTGTAAACCTTCACCTAAAATACAGTAAAAGGAAAAAAAATGGGCAAAGGACATGAACAGGCACTTCACCAGAGAAGATATTCAGGTGGCTAACAGACACATAAGAAATGCTCACGATCATTAGCCATTAGAGAAATGCAGATCAAAATTATAATGAGATGTCATCTCACACCAACAAGGATAACCTTAATCCAAAAAACAGAAAATAATAAAAGCTGGAGAGGTTGTGGAGAGACTGGAACACTTATACACTGTTGGTGGGAATGTAAAATGGTACAACCACTTTGGAAATCTATGTGGCACTTACTTAAAAAGCTAGAAATTGAAGTACCATATGATCAAGCTATCCTGCTCCTTGGAATATATCTTAGAGAAAGAAGAGCCATCAATCGAATAGTTATATGCACAACCATGTTCATTGCCACACTGTTCACAATAGCAAAAAGATGAAAACAACCTAGGTCCTCATCAACGGACGAATGTATAAACGAATTGTGGTATAGGCACACAGTGGAATATTATGCAACTATAAAGAACAACGATGAAGCCGTGAAACATAACATGGAGGAAGCTGGAACTTATTATGCTGAGTGAATTTAGTCAGTCACAGAAGGACAAATACTGTATATGACCACTATTATAAGAACTCAAGAAAAGGTTTAAACACAGAAGAAAACATTCTTTGATGGATACAAGGGTGGGGAG
>NW_004444006.1:1512791-1536543 GCF_000243295.1 Trichechus manatus latirostris | reverse complement strand
GAAAGGGCCACATAAACCAGAGATTTCATCAGCCTAAGACCAGAAGAACTAGATGGTGCCCAGCTACTACTAGTGACCACCCTGACAGGGAACACAACAGAGAGTCCCAGGTGGAACAGCAGACAGATGGACTGCAGAACTCAAATTTTAGTAAGAAGACCAGACTTAATGGTCTATGACTGGAGGTACCCCCGAAAGCATGGCCCCTGGATTATTTATCAGCCCAGAACTAAAAAAATTTCCGAGGCCAACTCTTCATACAGGGATTCGATTGGACCGTGGGATATAAAGTGATACTCAGAGGAGTGTGCCTCTTAGATCAAGTAGATACATGAGACCAAAGTGGCAGCTTCTGTCCATAGGTGAGATGGGAAGGCAGAGTAGGCTAGGAGTTGGTTGAATGGACATGGGGAATCAGGGGTGGAAATCAAGAGTGTGCTGTCACAGAATGGGGTGAGCAATTAGGGTGACATAACAATGTACTTATAAAATCTAGTATGGGAGACTAACTTGAAATGTAAACTTCATTTAAGCTATAAAAATAAAAAAAGAAAAAAAAGACATAAAAACAATAAACAGGAATAATACTATCAGTTAAATAAATAAATAAATGGTATTGTTTTCCTGATTTTCTTTTTGTCATTCTCTTTATTGGTGTATAGGAATACAACTGATTTTTATATGTTTATATTGTATCATGTTACTCTTCTGAATCTTTCTATTAGTTTAAGTAGTTTTCTTGAGGAGTCTTTTGGGTTTTCTATGTACAGTATCATATCATCTGTAAATAGAGGCAGTTTAACTTCTTCATTACCAATTTGGATGTCTTTTATTTCTTTTTCTTGCCTTATTGCTTCAGCTAGGACTCCCAGTACAATGTTAAATAGGAGTGGTGACAAAAGGCATCTTTGTCTTGTTCCTGTTCTCAAAGGAAGGTTTTCAGCCTCTCTCCATTAAAAATGATGTTTGCTGCTGGTTTTACATAGATACCCTTTATTATGTTGAGAAATTTCCCTTCTATACCTATTTTATTGAGAGCTTTTATCAGAAATGGGTGTTGGACTTTGTCAAATGCCTTTTCTGCATCAATTGAGATTATCATATGATTCTTTTCCTTTATTTATGTGGTGGATTATGTTGATTGATTTTCTAATATTGAACCTTGCATACCTTGTATGAACCTTACTTGGTTGTGCTGTATTATTTTTTCTATATGATGCTGAATTCCATAGGCTTGAAGTTCATTGAGAATTTTTGCATCTATATTCATGAGAGATATTCATCTATTATTTTCTTTTTTGTGGTGTCTTTGCCTGGTTTTGGTATCAGAGATATGCTGGCTTCATAGAATGAGTTCAGAAGTGCTGCTTCCTTTTCTATGCTTTGAAATAGTTTGAGTAGTACTGGTGTAAGTTCTCTGAATTTTTGGTAGAATTCTCCACTGAAGATATCTGGGCCAGGGTTTTCTTTTTTTTTTTTTTTTATGGAAGTCTTTTTTATTACCTTTTCAATCTTTTCACTTGTTATGGGTCTGTTCAGATTTTCAACATCACTTTGTTTTACTTTGGGTAGGTAGTGTGTTTCTAAAAATTTATCCATTTTCTCTATGTTTTCAAATTTGTTGGAGTATAGTTTTTCATAATACTCTTGTTATTATCCTTTTTATTTCAGTTGGATATGTTTTCATGTCCTCCATTTCATTTCTTCTTTGGGTTATTTGCATCCTCTCCTGTTTTTCTTTTGTCAGTTTGGCCAGTGGTTTGTCGATTTTGTTGATCCTTTCAAAGAACCAACTTTTGGTTTTGTTGATTTTTTCTATTGGTTTTCTGTGCTCTATTTCGTTTGTTTCTGCTCTGATCTTTATTATTTCCTTTCTTTTGGTGTCTGTGGGTTTTTTTTGTCTCTTTCTATTTGTTCAAGTTGTGTAGTTAATGTTTGATTTTGTCCCTTTTTTCTTTTTTGATGTGTGCATCTATCGCTATAAATTATCCTCTGAGGACTGCCTTTGCTGTATCCCAAAGGTTTTAGTATGATATAATTTTCATTCTTGTTTGATTCTAGGAATTGTTTTATTCCATCTCTGATTTCTTCTATTACCCAGTGGTTTGTAACCAGGGAAGTATTCCGTTTCAATATAATTGACTTTTTTTCTTGCTCTTCCTGTGTTTAATTTCTACCTTGATGGTGTTGTGGTCAGAGAAGATACTTTGTATTATCTCAATGTTTTGGATTTTGTTGAGGGTTGCCCTGTGGCCTAAGATGTGGTCTATTCTGGAGAACGTTCCAAGTGAGTTGGAAAAGAATGTGTACTTTGCAGCTGTTGGGTAGCGTCTTCTATATATGATTATGAGGTCAAGTTGGCTTGATTGTGCCCTTTAGGTCTTCTGTATCTTTGTCGAGTTTCTTTCTAGATGTTCTGTCCTTTACTGAGAGTGGTGGGTTGAAGTTTCCTACTATTATTGTTTAACTGTCAGTTTCTCTTTTCAGTGCTGTTAGAGTTTGTTTTACCTATTTTGGAGCCCTGTCATTGGTTGCATAGATGTTTATTATGTTATGTCTTCATTCTGGATCATCCTTTAATCATGATATAGTTCCCTTCTTTGTCTTTTATGGTAGATTTTCTTTTAAAGCCTATTTTATCTGAGATTAGTATTGCCACTTCTGCTCTTTTTTGGTATCAGCTTGCTTGATATAATTTTTCCATCCTTTGATTTTTAATAAATTTATGCCTTTGTTTCTAAGGCGTGTCCTTTGTAGACGGCATATTGATGGTTCCTTTTTTTATCCCTTCTGTCACTCCCTGTTCCTTTATGGGTGCATTTAGACCATTTACATTCCGTGTAATTATTGATAGGTGTAAGTTCATTGCTGTCAGTTTGTAGTGCTTTTTTTGTGGTGCTGACGTTTTCTTTGTTTCTCTTACTCTCCTGTGCTGAATTCCTTTTGCTTGTGGATTTGTTTCATTCCTTTTGTTTTTACTGAGAGTTCATTTTTTTCTTCTTTATTTTGATGAGTATGTTTGTTAAATTTCTTTGTGGTTACCTTAAAATTTACCCTTATTTTCCTAGATTTGAACCAGTTTATTATTACTTCGTATCGCCTTGCCTGCCTCTCATAAGAAGGTTCTATACCTACACAATTCATTCCCTCTTTTAATTTTCTGGTGTTTTCGTCATTTACAGATTAACCTCTCTGGTTCCCTGTTTTAATTCTTTTGGTTTTGGATAGTTCTTCAGAGTTCATTTCCGAGGTTGGTATCTGGCTGGTGCAATCTTGCATCCTAGATTCAGCCTGTGGTTTGCCATTGTTTGTTCTCAGACTGAAGGACTCCCTTTAACACTTCTTGTAAGTTTGATTTGGTTTTTAAATTGTCCCTTAAATTCTGTCTGGAAATGTCCTAATTTCAACATCATATCTGAGTGAGAGTTTTGCAGTATATATAATTCTTGGCTGGCAATTTTTTTTTCTTTTAAGGTTTTATATATGTCATCCCATTGCCTTCTTGCCTGCATGGTTTCTGCCATGTAATCAGGGTTTAGTCTTATTGTTTCTCTTCTGTATGTGACTTTTTGTTTTTCTCGAGCTGCTCTCAGGATTTTCATTGTCTTTGGTTTTAGCGAGTGTGATTAGGATATGCCTTGGTGATTTTCGTTTGGGGGTCTATCCTATATGGAGTTCAGTGAGCCTCTTGGATGGTCAACTTTTCATGTTTCATGATATTGGATAAGTTTTCTGTCAGCAGTTCTTCAACAATCCTCTCTGTCTTTTCTGTTTTCTCCTCCTGATCTGGAACTCTGATCACTCACAAATTTTTGCTATTGATTGAATCCCACATCATTCTCAGGGTATCTTCATTTTTCTTCATTCTTTTTTCTGATTTTCCTCAAACAATGTTCTATCCAAGTGTTTGTCTTCAATTTCTCTGACCCTGTCTTCCATGGTTTCAGACCTGCTCCTCAGCCCTTCTATGACAGTGTCCATTTCTGAAATCTTGTTTTTTGTATTTTGGATTTCTAATTGTTTTGTATGATTTTTAGTTGTGAATTTGTTTTCATTTTCTTCATGTATTATTTTCCTAAATTTTTCCATTTTTTGGTCTGCATTTTATGTGAATTTGTCTGACTTTTCCATGAATTTGTCTATTTTTTCTCATTTTTGTCTGCTTTTTGTTTCAACTCTTGCATAGCTCTGAATATTAGAGATTGAATTCCCTATCAGGTCGTTCTAGTGCTTTTCTTCTACTGGAAAGTTGTCTGGTGTTTTATTTTGGACGTCTACTGGAACTATCCTGTCATTTTTTTATGTATGTTTTGATACTGTCTGCTGTCTTTGGGACATTCAGTAGTTATTTCTCTCTTTTATTGATTATAGATTTATTTGTTTCATCTTGCTTTTTTGTTTTATTTGGTTAAGTCTGAGCAGGTGGGCTGCGCATTCTTTGTTGTTTTCTCGTCTGTGGGCACGATACTTTTCACTTCTTTGTCCAATGGGCGGATCAGTTACTCAGCTATGGTGCATCAGGACAGGTCCAGTTAAAGTAGAGTTTCTGGGATGGGTTGTTTGTAGCATATATTAGAGCCGACAGGGCGGGCTGGGTATCAGTGCAGAGCAGGTTTCGGTAGGTGGTGCCTGTGTTGCTTGGGGGTGTGATGTTCAGCACATGGTGCAGGTAGGCAGGAAGGAGGGAGGAGATTGTGTTGTGTGGACCTAAGATGGGTATAGAAAAGAGGAGAGAGGAAACAGGAGCCAAAAACAAACAAACAAACAAAAGAGTGTGAAGAGAGCTTACCGCTGGAGTGGAGAGATGAGAAACTGAGAAATGGAGAAAAACAAAAAGAAAAAAAGGGTAATAAATAAATAAATATATACAAATCAGAGAAATAAAAAAAATCAAAGCCCCCAGGTATCCCACTGGTGTGGCTGTGACGACTAGGAAGTGGCTCTCAGGCCAGGAAGTTCAGCCTGGCTAGAAGGGGTAGATGTGTTATGCATCGTCAGACATTCAGGAGACAGGAACAGAGGTAAGTATAGAGAGATGAGAAACTGATAAATGAAGAAAGAAAAAAAAAAGACAGAAAAGAAAACAAAAACAAAACATAACAAAAACATAAAAGAAATGCCCCCCAGGGATCACACTGCATGGCTGCGCAGACTGGGGAAGTAGCTCCTAAGCCACGCAGAGCAGCTAGGCTAGAAGGGGCTCCCAAACTGAGAAAAGAAAAAGAAAACAAACAAACAGTACAATACAGAACTAATCAAAACTAACAAAAATCCCAGGGGATCCCATCAGTGTGTGGGTATAGCCCAGGAAGTAGTTCCACAGTCAAGCTATATTTCAAAGCCTTTCAAGGAGCAAAGATGGCACACGGAGCCTGTTATTTGAGAGAAAGGAGGGGGAGGTGGTGAGAGGTATGGAAGAAACTAAAGAAGCAGAGAAAAGCAACACCAGCAACAAACAAATGTCATTCAGGGAGCCGGTCAGTGTGGGCAGTTGGAATCCAAGTGGCACAGGGTTGAAACTGGTGCCTCCCGGCCAAGAGACTTTGGCCAAAGGAAGCACAGGAGGCCGAATGTGGGTAAAGAAAGCTGAGGGGTGGGAAAGTGTGTATCTCTGGTTACTGGTTGTTCTGTCTCCTGCTGGGAGCTCCTTGAAGCTGTTTTCCTGTACTTCCTGTTCATTGATCTCCGACAGGAGTCCAAGATGGCAAATCCGTGCTATGTTAGCTGATATGGGACCTTCCCTTATAACTCTCCTCTCTCTCAGTTCTCTGTCAGTTTCTTACTCCATTCGGTGCTTGGCTGAGTTCTTTATTTCCTCGTTTGATGCTTGGGGTTCAAGATTCGACATTTGTCTCTGTTTGAGTTAATTTTTTGGGTCTTTGCTGTGGAGGGACAGCATGATGCTTCTGTCTATAGCACCATGTTGCCTGAAAGTCTTTTTCCAGTTTCTTAAAGTAGAAATTTAGGTTATTGAACTGATTTTTCTTTTTTAAAAAATATATATTATTGCTATTGCTTTCTTTGTAAGCAATACTTTACCTGCATTTCATATATATATATATATAATATGTAGTTGAAAGCTTACAACTCAAGTTAATTTCTTTTTCAAAAATTTATACACATATTGTTTTGTGACTTTGGTTACAATTCCCACAATGTCATTGCACTCTCCCCTTTTCCACCTTGGGTTCCCTGTTGATTTCATCCAGTTCCTGTTCTCTCCTGCCTTCTCATCTTGCTTTTGGATACAAGTTGACTATTTAGTCTCGTATATTTGATTGGACTAAGAAGCATGTTCCTCACATGTGTTGTTTTTGTTTTATACGCCTGTCTGAAAAGTGAGCTTCAGCAATATTTTCAGTTCTGGGTTAGCAGAGTGTCTGGGGGCCATAGTTTCAGAGGTTCCTCCAGTCTCTGTCATACCAGTAAATCTGCTCTTTTTTTTGTGAATTTAAATTCTGTTCTACATTTTTCTCCCACTCTTCCCGGGACTCTCTGTTGTGATCCCTGTCAGAGTGGTCTTTGTGGTAGCTGGGCACCGTCTAGTTCTCCTGGTCTCAGGCTGGTGAAGTCTCTGGTTCACATTGTCCTTTAGTCCTTTGGGCTAGTATTTTCCTTGTGTCTTTGGTTTTCTTCTTTCTCCTTTGCTCCATATGGGATGGGACGAAAAGATGTATCTTAGATGGCTACTTGCAAGCTTTTAATACCCCAGAAGCTACTCACCAAAGTAGGATGTAAAATGTTTTCTTTATGAACTATGTTATGCCAATTGAACTAGATTTCCCCCAAGACTATGATCCCCAGCCCCCTGCCCCAGCTACTCGGTCCTTCAAGGTGTTTGGATGAGTCTAGGAAACTTCTATGCTTTTGCTTTGGTCCAGTTATGCTGACTTCCCCTGTTTTGTGTGCTGTCTTTTCTTTCACCAAAGTTGACACTTGTCTACTATCTAGTTAGCTATTTCCCCTCCCCACACTTGTAACCGTCAAAGATTGTTTTTTCCGTGTGTAAACATTTTCTTGAGTTCTTATAATAGTGGTCTCATGCAATGTTTTGTGACTGACTTATTACACTCCGCATAATATCCTCCAGATTCAGCCAAGGCCGAGAGATGTTTCACGGATTCGTCACTGCTTCTCATTGCGTAGTATTCCATTGTGTGTATGTACCATAGTTTGTTTATCCATTCATCTGTTGATGGGCATTTATGTTGTTTCCATCTTTTTGCTATTGTGAGTAGTGATTCAATGAACTTTGGTGTATGTATGTCTGTTCGTAAAATAGTACAACCACTTTGGAAAACAATAAAGTGTTTCCTTAAAAAGCTAGAAATACCATGGGATCCAGCAATCCCACTCCTAGGAATATACCCTAGTATATTAGTATATTGTATTTTTGTTTTCGTTCATCTCAAAATATTTTCTAACTTCCTTTGTGATTTCTTCCTTCACTCATTGGTTATTTAGAAGTGTGTTGTTTATTTTCCATTTGTAGCCTGGGCTATTATTGCATGTTTGGTCTTCAAAATGAATTTTATACTGTAATATTTTATATCTGATTTATCAGTAATTTTTGGAATGGGTATAAGGAACAAAGAAGAAGACCAGTTTTACTTTTCCAAATTGCTAGTCGTTTATCCTGCTACCATTTGTTCAATAGTCCATTTCCTTCGTTGCTTTGAAATAATACCTTTAAAATAGACTACATTCCTTCATCTATCGGGGTCCACTTATGGACTCTCTATTCAGTTTCATTTTACTTATGTCTGTTTATCTATTTTCCATTTTCAAAGCATTTCAATTCTTGTATCTTCCTAATATATTTAAACATCTGGTTTCAGGTAATCTTCACATTTATTTTCATTTTCAATTTTTAAACTTTTCCTTACGTAGTTATTTTTCCAGGTGAAGCTTAACATTATTTTGTCATGTCTCCAAGAAAATTCTGTTGACATTTTTACTGATATTACATTGAATTTATAGATATATTTCTGGATGTTGACATCTTTACAATATTGTATCTTCCTATTTATTTCCACTTATTCATCTTCTTTTATCTTCCAGAGTACTTTTAAAGTAGACTTCACATAGATACTTCAAATTTCTAGTTAAGTTTATTCTAGTTAAAATATTTATTTTTGCTTGCTCTTACAAATAGAATTTTTTTGTTCCATTAAATTTTCTAAATTGGTCTAATTTTTTCTTCAAATTGAGAGATTTATTAATTTTTATATATTAATCTTGTCACTGGAAAAAAATATTAACTATTTTCTTAACTTTTTAAGTTCCTTATTGGACTTTCTAAATATACAATCATATTGTTCCAAAAAATATAATTTTGCCTCATATTTTCCAACACTGAGACTTTCATTTTTTTCCACTTGTCAAATACGATTGATTAATACTTACAAAACAATGTTAAGACGATACACGATGGTTAAAAAAAATCTATTGCTGCCAAGTTGATTCCAACTCATAAAGACATGATGGTAGGACTCGTATTGTTACTGACCTTTATGAAAATGCTCCAAGATTCCAGCCTTAAACAGAATTCTCACTTTTAGTTTAAGAAAGTGTTGATTATTCTAAGAAAGTATCCATCTGTTCTAGTATTCAAAGAAAATTTTTAAAAAATTAACCTCAAATCAAGAATGTATGTTGGATTTTGTCTATTGCCTTTCTGTCATTAGTAAAGATATTTTTTTCTCTTTAATCATTTAATAGTATAAGTTATCTATTAGATTGAACAATTTTTAAACATTTTTTTGTATTCTTTTAATATACTCCTGCATTCCAATTGTTAGTAATTTATTTGTCTGCATTATTCATAAGTGAAGTGGTAGTGCACTTTTCTTTCTTTTTTGTTCTCTGCTTGTCAGATTTTGATATCTGTGCTATAGTGGCTGAGTTAAAAGAATTTGGAAGCATCTCTTCTTTCTATATGTCTGGAAAAGTTTAAATAATATTAAGATGATCTCTTCCTTGAAAGTTTGAATCAATTAGCCAATTGAATATCTGAGTCTTGCACTTTTTAAAGGCAAGCTGTTTGTAAGTTTCTCAATTTCTTCCATAATTCATCTATTTAAGTTTGTAATATTTTGTGCTGTTCATTTTGTTAATTTATATATTCCTAAATAAAATCATCTATATTATTCTTGTTATCAAAATAATTGGCAGAGAACTGTGCAACATACTTTTTTACATGTTTTTTAAATCTAATCTGCGCCTTTTTAAAAATTTTTGTCGTTATTGTTGAGAACATATGCAGCAGAACATACACCTATTCAACAATTTTTACATGCACCATTTAGTGACATTGATTACAGTCTTTGAGTTCTGTAACCATTCTCACTTTTCTTTTCTGAGTTTTTACTCAATTAATACAACTTACTGCCCTCTAAGTTTTCTATATAAACTTTTGATTTGATGTTGTCAGTTTGATCTCATATAGATAGATCTTAAAAAAGCACAATGCTCAAGGCAGACATTCTTTATTAGTTAAGTTAAAGTATTATTTGGTTTTAAGAAGACTTCAGGGAATATTTTTGGTTTAAGGTTTAAAGATTATCTCAGGGCAATAGTTTCAGAGGTTCATCCAGCCTCCATGGCTCCAGAAAACCCGGATTCCATGAGAATTTGAAATTATGTTATGTATTTTTCCCCCTTTTATCAGGATCCGTCCATAGAATCTTTGTTCAAGCCATTCAGTAGTGGTACCTGTGCAACATCCACTTCTTCTGGCCTCATGGTGAAGGAGGCAGTTGTTTATGCAGGCAATTAGCCACACATTCCATTTCGTCCCCCTATTCTTGACTCTCCTTCCTCTGTTGCTCCAGACAAAAATAAACCAATTGTTCCTTGGAAGGCTTCTTGAAAGCTTTTTTTTCCCATTCATCAAGGATTTATTGATGGCTTGTGGGGCTACAGAGACAAGTACACTGACGTCAAGAAGGTCATTGTATAATGAGACATATAAACAAGTAAAAAGATCTAACCAAAATATTTACAATGGTTATCTTTAAGAGGAGAGAAGGAGAGAGTATTGAAGTTAAAAGGAACTTTTAATTTATATTCTTCATATTTTTTATTGTACTTTAGCTGAAGGTTTACAGAATAAATTAGCTTCTCAGTAAACAATACACATATTGTTTTGTGACACCGGTTGCCAACCCCACAACATGTGAACAATCTCACCTTCTTGACCTTGGGTTCCCCATTACTAGCTTTCCTGTCCCCTCCTGCCTTCTAGAACTTGCCCCTGAACCGGTGTGCCCATTTAGTCTTGTTTTATTTTATGGAACTGTCTAATTTCTGAGTGAAAGATGAACCTCAAGAGTGACTTCAGTACCGAGCTAAAAGGGCATCTGGGGCCCATATTCTTGAGGTTTCTCCAGTCTCCGTCAGGCCAGTAAGTCTGATCTGTTTTGTGACTTAGAATTTTGTTCTACATTTTTCTCCGGCTCTGTCCAGGACTCTCTATTGTGAGCCCTGCCAGAGCAGTCGGTGGTGGTAGTGGGGCACCATCTAGTTGTGCTGCAGTCAGTCTGGTGGAGGCTGTTGTAGTTGTGGTCCATTAGTCCTTTGGACTAATCTTTTCCTTGTGTCTTTGGTTTTCTTCTCCCTGGCTCCAGATGGGGTAGGACAAGTGGAGTATCTTTAGATGGCAGGTGACAAGCTTTTAAGACCGCAGACGTTACTCACCAAAGTAGAATGTAGAAAATTTTCTTTATAAACTATGTTATGCTATTTGAGCTAGATGTCTCCTGATATCATGGTCCCTAGCCCTCAGCCCAGTAATCTGGTCCTTCAGGGAGTTTGGATGTGTCTATGAAGCTTCCATGACTTTGCCTTGATCAAGTTGTGCTGACTTCCCCAGTTTTGTGTTCTGTTTTGCCCTTCACCAAAGTTACCACTTATCTATTGCCTAGTTAGTGTTTGTCCCTTCCCACCCCTCCCCTCCTTCATAACCAAGAAAGATTGTTTCTTTCTGGGTGTAAACCTTTTAATGAGTTTTCATAATAGTGGTCTCACACAGTATTTAGCCTTTCGTGACTGACTTATTTCACTCAGCATAATGCCCTTCTTGTAAGCTTTTAAGACCCCAGGCAGTACACAACGAACTAGGAGCTAAAACAGAAGCACTAAACACAATATTAGGCCAATTAACTGCGATGTTTCACAAAACCATAACCCTAAACCTCTAAATCGATGAACCAAATCCCAAGGGGTGTTTGCTTGTACATAAGCAACCTCAGCAGGTATATTATATTTTTTTGTGTCATTGTTGTACAGGTATATTTACAACATATGCCAACTCAACTTCTTACAGGTATACAACTTATTGGCATCACTTCTCTGTCAGTTTGTCATATAGTAGTGGCTTTCATGTTGTTGTGATGCTGGCAACTATGCCCCCTGTATTTCAAATGCCAGCAGGTTGACTGGTTTCTGTGGAGTTTCTGGGCTAAGACAGGCTGGGAAGAAGGACTTGGTGTTCTACTTCTGAAAAAAATTGGGAATGTAAACTTTATGAATAGAGCAGAGCATTGTCTCATATAGATGAGACCCTCATATTGGAAGGCATTCAAAATACAACTGGGGAAGAGCCAGTCCAAAATGGACGTCAAAAGTAGAGTCAACCTTAATGACGTGGATGGAGTAAAGCTTTCTGGACCTTCACCTGCTGATATGGCATGACGAAAAATGAGAAGAAACAGCTGCAAGCATGCATTAGTAATTGGAAAGTAGAACGTATGAAGTATGAAGCTAGGAAAATTGGAAGCTGTCAAAACTGAATTGGAACACTTGAAGTTCCATATCCTGTGCATTAGTGAGATTAAATAGACTAGTATTGGCCAATTTAAATAGGACAATCATATGGTCTACTATACCAAGGATGACAAATTGAAGAGGGATGGCGTTACATTCATTGTCAAAAAAATAGTCAATGTCTATCCAGAAGTATGACACTAATGATAAAATTTTGCAAGACCAAAGACCTATTCATTGGAAACACCTTTTTTAACAACATAAAAGACGACTATACAGGTGGACTTCATCAGAAGGAACACATAGGAATCAAATCTACTACATTTGTGGAAAGGGACAATGGAGAAGCTCGATACAGTCAGTCAGAACAATGCCAGAGGCCAACTGCAGAAGAGACTGCCAGTTGCTCATATGCAAGTTGAAGTTGACAAAAAATTAAAACAAGTCCATGAGAGCCAAAGTACGACCTTGAGTATATCCCACCTGAATTTAGAGACCATCTCAAGAATATATTTGATGCATTGGACACTAATTACCAAAAGCAGATCAGTTGAGAGATGACATCAAAGACGTCATACACGAAACAAGAAAAATGTCATTAAAAAGACAAGAAAGAAAGAAGTCCAAAATGGACATCAAAAGGGACTCTGAAACTTGCTCTTGAATGTAGAGTAGCTAAAACAAATGGAAGAAATGATGAAGTAAAAGAACTGAACAGAAGATTTCAAAGGGTGACTTGAGAAGACAAAGTACAACACTATAATGAAATGGGCAAAGACCCAGAGTTATAAAACCAAAGCAGAAGAACACATTCGACATTTATCAAACTAAAAGAACTGAAGAAAAAAATCAAGCCTTGATTTGCAATATTAAAGGATTCTACGGGGAAAATATTAAATGATGCAGGAAACATCAAAAGAAGATGGAAAGTATACAGAGTCACTGTAGCAAAAAAATTGGTTGGTGTTCAACCATTTCAGGAGGTAGCATATCATCAAGAATCCATGGTATTGAAGGAAGAAATCCAAGTTGCACTGAAGGCACTGACAAAAAGCAAGTCTCCAGGAATTGACAGAATATCAGTTGATATGTTTCAACAAAAAGATGCAACGTTGGAAGTGCACATTCTTCTATGCCAAGACAGCTACCTAGCCAACCAACTGGAAAAAAAAAAGTGCTGACATCCAGTTGTTTCTGAATCATAGTGACCATACAAAACAGAGTAGAACTGCCCCATAGTGTTTGCAAGGAGCAGCTGGTGAATTCAAACTGCCAACGTTATTGGTTATAGCCGAAGTTCTTAAACACTGCAACACCAGGGCTTCCAACCTACTGGAAGGGATCCAAATTTGTTCCCAATTCAAAGAAAGGTGATCCAACAGTATGCGGCAATTATCAAACAATATCATTAATATCACACGCAACTAAAATTTTGCAGGAGTAGCCAACATGGCACTATAAACAGAAGCACCACACTGTCCCTTTACAACAAAGACCAGAAAAACTAAGTAAAACAGATATAAACATTAATCTTAAAACCTTAAGGATCAAATGAAAGGATAAAGAATTCAACCAAGCGCCAAATGGAATAAGAAAGTGACAGAGAATGAGGAGAACTATGGAGTGGAGGTCCCCTATCAGTTAACTCGGCATGCATTCACCATCTTGGACCTCAGCCACCAAGAACGGTGGACAGGGAGTACGGGAAGGCAACTTAATGGAGTTCCCAACAGGAAACAAAGCAGCTGGTAACCAAGGATACAGGCTTTCTTATCTCTCTCTCCCTTCCTTTCTATCCTTTCCCCCACCCTCATAGCTGTATATTCCTTCCCCATTCCTTCTTGACAGACTGTGACACACTTCTCGGCAAGAGAGCTACTGGCACAGGACTTCCCAGGCTCCACACTGCCAGCACTGGCAGGCTTCTTCAGGGCTTTTTTTTTTCCTTTTTGTCTGTATATTTTTGCTTGTCTTTTTGTTATTGTTGTTTCTTCTCTCTCTCTCTTCCTTCTTTCCTTCCCTTTCTACAATCCACACCCTCTTGACTGTGCTGCACTGCTGGGATGCAGAGTCTTTGGCACATGACCTCTCAAGATCTGTGCCACCTGCACAGGCCAGCTCCCTCAATGCCATTTTTTAAATTTTTCTTTATATTTTCCCTTCTCCCTTTTCCTTCTCCCTCCTATCTAAGCCGTGTGCTGCCTCCACCCCTTCTTGATAGGCCATGCCTAGCTGCTCAGAAAGAGAGACATCAGCTCACCGCCATACAAATTTCACCCCACCCTCAACGGCTGGATCTCTAAGCATCGTATTTATTTTCTTTGTTCTTGTTGTTGTTTGTGTTTTGTTTGTTTTTTTGTTTACTTTGTTTTTTCTTGCTTCTCTCTTTTTCCCTCTTTTATTTCCTTTCTCCAGCCCACCAAGCCCCATGTGGTGTCCACGCCCCTTATCCATGGCTGAGCCACACCATCTGGCTACAAACTCACCGGCACATGAACTTGCCGAGTCTTCCCTTTCTCCACCATCTGAATCTGACTGCACCACCATTTTATTCAATTTTTATTTTTATTTTTTTCCTTCATGTTTTGTTTCTGCTCCTCTCCCTTCTTTGTCATACTCACTTTTAGCTCCACACATCACATCTTATCCCTTCCCTCCTACCTATATGAACTGCACACCAAGCATGCACCTCTGAGCCTGACAGGCACAGACAACCGGACCCCACCCTACACTGCTCTGTTGGCCCCAGTATGTGCTTAAAACTACTCATCCCCTCTCCTCCCCTCCCCCTCCTTTGGACCAGCCCTGCTGCACTATAGCTGAGGGACTGCCCCTGCCTCCCTGGACAAGGTGGTGAGAAGTATCATGCCCTCAGAAGAGCAAACAACAAAGCATGCCCAGCCCTCCTGCCCAGACATAACCAAAGAAAACAAAAAAGCAGGAAAAAACAAATAAATCTACAATCAATAAATGAGAAAATAATTCCTAAATGTCCCAAAGCTGGCAGACAGTATCAAAACATATTAAAAAAAAAAAAAAAAAGGTAAGATGGCTCCAGAAAGCAATGAAAATAAAACATCAGATGACATTCTGGTAAAAGCAAAGGTAGTGAAATTACCTGACAGGGAATTCAAAACTCTAATATTCAGGGTTTTTCAAGGGAAGAAAGAAAATGCAGACAAAAATAAGGAAAAAAATAAACAAAATCATGGAAACGACAGACAAAATCATGGAAAACAGAGACAAAATCATGGACCAATTCAGGAAAATAATACAGGAACAAAATGTCTAAATAAACAAACAACTAAAAATCACAGAAAAACAGCAATTAGGAATCCAAAATATAAACAACAATGTTTCGGAAATGGACAGAACAATAAAAGGTTTTGGGAGTAAATTTGAAACGATGGTTGAGAGGATCAACAAAATGGAAAACAAATTCTTGGTGTCATGAATTGAAATGTGTTTCCCAAAAATATGTGTATCAGTTTGGATAGGCCACAATTCCCACTGTTGTGTGATTGTCCACCATTTTGTCATCTGACGAGATTTTCCTATGTGTTGTAAATCTTACCTCTGTGATGCTAAAGAGGTGGGATTGGCGTTAGTTATATTAATGAGGCAGGACTCAATCTACAAGGTTGGATTTTGTCTTGAGCCAATCTCTTTTGAGATATAAACGAAAGAATTGAGCAGAGAGATAGAGGAAACTTATATCACCAAGAAATCAGTGCTGGGAGCAGAGACCATCTTTGGGACCCAGGGTTCCTGTGCAGAGAACCTCCTAGTCGAGGGGAAGATTGATGAGAAATACCTTCCCCCAGAGCCGACAGAGAAAGAAAGCCTTCCGCTGAAGCTGGCACACTGAATTCAAACTTCTAGCCTTCTAAACCGTGACAGAAAAAAAAAAATTTCTCTTTGTTAAAGCCATCACTTATAGTATTACTGTTATAGCAGCACTAGATAACTGAGACAGAATTTACTACCAGGAGTGTGCTGTTTCTCTAACAGATACCTACAATGTGGAAGCAGTTTTGAAACTGTGAATGGGTAGAAGCAGGAAGAGTTTTAAAGTACCTAATAATTAAAGCCTGGATTGTGTTGAGGAGACTGTTGGTGGAATTGTGAACATCACATACAGTTCTGGTGAGCACTCGGAAGGAACTGAGAAAGCTGTTACACTGGAGATGGCACAGACAATGAGAAGCAGCAGCAGAGAAACCTCAGTGGCATAAAAACAGCATCAGCAGAATCAGGAGACCAGTGAGAGATGGCGCTGGAGCTGATCCACAGAGTGAGAGGGTAGAGTGCCTTTAGCAGGAGGCTTCCTGGTGGAGTAGGGTGACTCAAGGTACTTATTGGTTGAGATAGGCTTACCAACCCATGGAGCAAGAGAGCTGAGTGCCTTCCAGCTGACATTTACTGGCAGATTGGGATGCCTCCAGACACTTATCAGTGGAGCTACAGAGGTTTGGAACATTTTACCCAACAGGGAAGACATGGGTGGTGAGGCACAAGGGACTGAGAGACCAAGGAACAAAGAAGCAGAAATTGAAGAGACAAGGAACACAGGAAGCAGAGCTACCTCAGTCTCAAAGAGTGGAGTTGCCACACAAATAGACTAGGAGCACAGGGATGCCCAAAGCCTAGGGAGCAGAGTTGCTTTTCCAGTTGGCCTGGAGGGCAGAGCTGAAGCCAAGGCTGAGGAGCCTCCAGTCAGAATATGGATAGTGTGGCCAATATCTCGAGTTTGGAGGGCAGGACAATTGTGTGAATGGTTTCATAGAACAGAGGATTATTTTCAAGCCTTAAAGGCTAATGTAAATGTGTTCTACTGACTTGTTTGGTGTCTGTTATCCCTTCTTATCCCTCAATTTCTCCCATTTGTAATGGAAATGTCTAGCTTGTGCCTGTACCACCACTGTAATTTGGAAGCAGATAACTTGTATTCTAGATTTCACAGATGAAGAGAAATTTTTGGATTTTGGACTTGGAGTTTGATTTAAGACTTTTACTATAATAAGATAGGGTATATGTGTTTTACATGTGGTAAGCACATGAGGTTTTGAGGGCCAAAGGATGAAATGTTATGGATTTAATTGTGTCCCCCAAAAATTTATGTAATCTTGTCTGGGCCATAATTTCCAGTATTGTGTAAGTCTCACCATTTTGTTATCTGATGTGATTTTCCTATGTGTTGTAAATCTTATGTCTATGATGCTTATGAGATAGGATTATTGGCAGTTATGTTAATGAGGCAGGACTCAATCTACAAGATAGCTTTTGTCTTTCATCAATCTCTTTTGAGATATAAAAGAGAAAAGCAAGAAAAGAGAGAAGAGGACTTCATATCACCAAAAAACTAGAGCCAAGAGACTAGTCCGTCCTATATTCCTGGGGTCTCTGCACTGACAAACTCCTCTACTGGGGAAGATTGATGACAAGGCCTTCCTCCAGAGCTGACATAGAGAGAAAGCCTTCTCCTGTAGCTGGTACACTGAATTTAGACTTCTATGTCTTAAACTGTGAGAGAATAAATTTCTATTTGTTAAAGCTGTCCACTTGTGGTATTTCCATTATAATAGCACTAGATAACAAAGACAGATGGAAAAAAATATATGAAGCAAACAGCAACCAAAAGACAGCAGAAATGAAAATACTAATCTCAAATAAAATAGACTTTAAACCAAAATTCACCATAAAAGACAAGGAAGGACATTATATAATGATTAAAGAGACAATCCACCACAAAGACATAACCATACTAAATATCTACACGCCCAATGATAGGGCTAAAAAATACATAAGGCAAAATCTAACAGAACTGAGAAGAGATAATGACAGTTCCACAATAATAGTAGCAGCTTTCAACACAACACTCTCATAAAGGACAGAACATCTAGGAAGAAACTCAACAAAGATACAGAAGATCTAAAGACTACAATCAACCAACTTGACCTTATAGACATATACAGAACACTCCACCCAACAGCAGCAAAGCACACATTCCTTTGTAACTCAAATGGAACAGTCTCCAGAATAGACCATATTTTAGGCCACAAAGCAACTCTCAACAAAATCCGAAACATTGGTATAATAGAAAGCATCTTCTCTGATTGCAATGTCATAAAAGTAAAAAAAAATAGTAACAGGAAGAGCAAAGAAAAAAAATCAAAGACATGGAAACTTAATGACACCCTTCCTAAAAACCACTGGTTAAAAGAAAAAATCAAAGATGGAATCCCAAAATTTCTAGAATCAATCAAAAATAAAAACACATTATACCAAAACGTTTGGGATACAGAAAAGGCAGTGCTCAGAGGTCAATTTATAGCAATAGATGCACACATCAAAAAAGAAGAAAACGACAAAATCAAAATATTAGCTATAAAACATGAACAAATAGAAAGAAAACAGCAAAAGAAGCCTAGAGCCAACAGAATAAAGGAAATAATGAAGATCAGAGCAGAAATAAATGAAATAGAGAAGAGAAAAGCAGTAGAAAGTATCAACAAAATCAAAAGTTGGTTCTTTGAAAGATCAACAAAATCAACAAACCATTGACCAAACTGACAAAAGAAAAACAGGAGAGGATGCAAGTAACCCAAATAATAAATGAAATGAGGGAGATTACAACACACCCAACTGATATACAAAGGATCATAACAGAGTACTATGAAAAACTGTACTTCAACAAATTTGAAAACCTAGAGAAAACAGACAAATTTCTAGAAACACACTACCTACCTAAACTAACACAAACTGAAGTTGAAAATCTAAACAGACCGATAACAAGAGAAGAGATTGAAAAGCTAATAAAAAAAAAAAAACTTTCAACAACAATAAAAACCCCTGACTCATATGGTTACCATGGAGAATGTTACAAAATATTCAAAGAAGACTTTGAAGCAGTATTACTCTATTTCAAAACACAGAAAAGTAAGGGATACTTCCAAATTCATTTTATGAAGCCAGCATAACCCTGATACAAAACCAGGCAAAGACACTACAAAAAAAGAAAATTACAGAACAATATCTCTCATGAATATAGATACAAAAAATCTCAACAAAATTCTAGTCAATAGAATGCAGCATCATATCGAAAAGTATTACACCATAACCAAGTAAAATTCATACCAAGTATGCAAAGATGGTTCAACATTAGAAAACTAATCAGCATAATCACCACATATATAAAACAAAAGAATCATATGATCATCTCAGTTAATACAGAAAAGGCATTTGATTCAGTCCAAAACCCATTCCTGACAAAAACTCTCAACAAAATAAGTGTAGAAGGAAAATTCATCAACATAATAAAGGATACCTATAGAAAACCAACAGCAGCATCATTTTTAATGGAGAAAGGCAGAAAAACTTCCCTTTGAGAACAGGAACAAGACAAGGATGCTATTTATCTAGTCCAATTTAACATTGTGCTGGAAGTCCTAGGTAGAGCATTAAGGCAAATAAATAAATAAATAAATAAATAAAGGGCATCCAAATCGGTAATGAAGAAGTAAAACTGTCCCTATTTGTGGGTGATATAATACTATACATAGAGAACTAAAAAGACTTCATGAGAAAACTACCAGAACTGATAGAAAGTTTCAGCAGAGTAGCAGGAAATAAGATTAAAAATACATCAATCAGTTAGATTCTTATACACCAACAAAGAGAACTATGAAAACGATATCAGGAAAGCAATACTATTTATAATAGCAGCTAAAAACTTAAAATACTTAGGAAAACACCTGACCAGGGATGCAAAAGACCTATACAAAGAAAACTACTATGGTGCCCGGCTACCACCAATGAACGTCCTAAGAGGGAACACAACAGAGGGTCCCTGATGGAGCAGTAGAACAATGGGATGCAGAACTCAAATTCTAGTAAGAATACCAGACTTAATGGTCTGACTGAGACTGGAGGTGCCCCGGAAACATGGCCCCTGGACGTCTCTATCACCCCAGAACTAAAACAATTTCCGAGGCCAACTCTTCAGACAGGGATTGGACTGGACTGCGGGACATAAAGTGATACAAGTGAAGAATGTTCCTCTTAGTCAAGTAGATACAAGAGACCAAAGGGGCAGCTTCTATCCAGAGGTGAGATGGGAAGGCAGAGAGAGTTAAGAGCTGACTGAACGTTCATGGGGGATCAGGGGCAGAGGGGAGGAGTGTGCTGTCGCAGAATGGGGTGAGCAGTTGGGGTCTCATAACAATGTATGTAAAAAAAATTGTATGGAAGACTAACTTGAAATGTAAACTTCAATTTAATTACAACAATAAAAAAAAGAAAACTACAAAACACTACTGCAAGAAATCAAATGAGACCTACATAAATGGAAAAACATACAATGCTCATGGTTAGGTAGATTCAACATTGTGAAAATGTCTATTATACCCAAAGCAATATACAAATACAATTCAATCCTGATCCAAATACCTACAGTAGTCTTTAATGAGATGGAAAACTAATCATTAATGTATATAGAAAGGAAAAAGGCCCTGGATAAGTAAAGTACTATTGAAGAAAAAGATTAAAGTAGGAGGACTAACACTACCTGACCTCAGAACCTACTATATAGCTATGGCAGTCAAAATAGCCTGTACTGGTACAATGACAGATACATTGACCAATGGAACAGAATCAAAAACCCAGATGTAAATCCATCTACCTACTGTCACCTGATCTTCAACAAAGGCCCAAAGTCCATTAAATGGGGAAAAAACAACCTTTTTAACAAATAGTACTGGCAAAACTGGATGCCCATCTGCAGAAAAAAGTAAACAAGTTTTTTAGTTTTGTGTAAACTAAAATTAATTTTAGTTTCCACAAAAACTAATTCAACATGTAACAAAGACCTAAATTTGTAACCAAAAACTACAAAGATCATAAAGATTGTAGAAGAAAAAATAAGGTTGATGCTAGAGGTCCTAATACACTGCATAAACAGCATACTAACCATAACTAACAATACACCAACAACAGAAGATAAGATAGATAACTGGGCTCATCTAAAAACTAAACAAGTATGCTCATCAAAGAATTCACCAAAAGAGTGAAAAGAAAACCTACACACTGGGGAAAAAAAAAGTTTGGCTAAGACAAATCCGACAAAGGTCTAATCGCCGAAATCTAAAGAAAAATTCAGCATCTCAACCACAAAAATACAGATGACCTAGGAAACTTCTGGGCAACATGGCGCTATAGTCAGAAGTATCATGCCATCCCTCCACAGCAAAGATCAGAAAAACTAAGTCAAACAGTCACATAACAATCCTGAAACCCAAAGCATCAAATGAAGAGATAAACAACTCATCCAAGCACCGAATGGAATAAGAAACTGACTGAGAACAGAGAGCAAGGAGAGATACATGCAGAGGTCCCCTATCAGCTACCGCAGCATAGATCCGCTATCTTGGACTCCTATAGGAGATCAGCAAACGGGGGTACGAGAAACCAGCTTCACAAAGCTTCCAGCAAGAAACAGAACAACCAGTAACCAGTGATATAGGCTTTCCCATCCCCACCATTCTTCACCCCCACTTAGCCTCCTCTGCTTCCTGCAGCCACAGTCTCTTGGCTGGGAAGAACCAGCTTCACCCCGGTGTCATTTGGATTCCATCCACCCCCACTGGCCGGCTCCCTGAGTGTATTTTGTTGGCTGGTGGTGTTGCTTTTCTCTGCTTCTTTAGATTTCTTCCTTACCTCTCACCACCTCCCCCTACTTCCTCTCGAATACCTGGCTCCGTGTGCCATCTTTGCTTCTTCCTGAAAGGCTGTGAAACACTGCTCCACTGTGAAACGACTTCCTGGCTTGTGCCTCCACGTGGTGGGACCCCTGCGGCTTTTTTTGTTTGTTTATTTGTTTGCTCTGATTTGTTCTCTTTTGATTTGTTTGTTTTCTTTTTCATTTCTTGGCCTGGGAGCCCTTCTAGCTGGGCAGTTGGAAACTACTCCCTTACTCTTCAAAGAAGCACAGGGACATTCCTGGGTGCATTTTTTTCTTTTCCTTTTTGTTTCTTTATTTTGTTTTCTTCTCTCTCTTATTCCCTTTCTGTCTTTTTTCATTTTGAGTCTCAATTTATTCGTTGTTTTCTTTTACCCTTTCTCTTTTTTTCATTTTTGTTTTTCCCCATTTCTCAGTCTCTCATCTCTCCATGCCAATAGCAAGCTCCCTTAGCACTCTATTTTGTTCGTGTGTATGTTTTTTCCTCCTGTTCCTCTCTCCACACATCTTTCCCATACCATCTTAGCTCCACACATCACAATCTACCCCTTCCTTCCTGCCTACCTGCACCATGTGGTGAACAACACACTCCCAAGCAGCACAGGCATGGCTTCCTGAAACCTGCCCTTCACTTATTCCCAGTCTACACTGTCAGCCCTGGTACATGCCACAAACAACCCATCCCAGCAGCTTCCCTTCAGCTGGACATGACTTGCTGTACCATACCTGAGTGACTGACCCTGCCCATTGGAGAAGGAGGTGAAAACTATAGTGCCCACAGACGACCAAACAACAAAGAACGCACAGCCAGCCTGCTCAGGCATAACCAAATAAAATAAAAAAGCAGGAAAAAGCAAACATCTACAATCAATACACGTGGAAAATAATGACTGAATGTCCCCAAATAAAGCAGACAATACCAAAACATTTACAAAAACAGGACAGGATGGTTCCAGTAGGTGTCCAACATAAAACACCAGATGACCTTCCAGTAGAAGAAAAAGCACTAAACCTAAATGATAAGGAATTCAAATCTCTAATACTCAGAATTATCCAAGAGTTAAAGCAAAAAGCAGACAAAAAAGAGGAAAAAATAGACAAATTCATGGAAATGGCAGACAAATTCATGGAAAATAAAAACAAAAAAAAGGGAGAATTCAGGAAAATAATACAGGAACAAAATGCTAAAATAAATTCACAACTAGAAATGATACAAAAACAACAATTAGAAATCCAAAAGATAAACAACAAGTTTTCAGAAACGGACAGTGTCATAGAAGGGCTGAGGAGCAGGTTTGAAATGATGGATGATAGGATCAGTGAAATTGAAGGCAAACATTTGGGTGCAATTCTGTTTGAGGAAATAATCAGATAAAAGAATGAAGAAGAATGAAGAGAACCTGAGAATTACGTGGGATACAATCAAAAGCAAAAAAATCTGCGAGTGATCAGAGTTCTGTAACAGGGGGAGAAAACAGAAAACACAGAGAGGATCATTGAAGAATTGCTGACAGAAAACTTCCCCAATATCATGAAACATGAAAAGCTGATGATCTAAGAAGTTCAACGAACCCCATATAGGATAGACCCCAAAAGAAACTCACCAAGGCATATCATAATCACACTAGCTAAAACCAAAGACAAAGAAGAATCCTGAGAGCAGCTTAAGAACAACAAAAAGTCACATACAGAGGGGAAACAATTAGACTAAGATCTGATTACTCACCAGAAACCACGAAGAAAAGAAGGCAATGGGATGACATATACAAAACCTTCAAAGAAAAAAATTGTGAGCCAAGAATAATATATCCTGCAAAACTCTCGTTCAAATATGATGGTTAAATTAGGTCATTTCCAGATAAACAGAAATTAAGGGACTATGTAAAAACCAAACCAAACTTACAACACTTATTAAAGGCAATCCTTCGATCTGAGAACAAATGACATCAGACCACAGGCTGAATCTAGGACACAAGATTGTCCTCGTCAGATACCAACTAGGAAATGAACTGTTAAAGATTATGCAAAACCAAATGAATTACAACAGGGAACGAGAAAGGTAATTCTGTAAATGACAACAGCATCAGGGAGTTCCGGCAAAATGGCGATCTAGGCAGAAGCACCACACCTTCCCTCTGCAGCAAAGATCTGAAAAACTAAGCAGAACAGAGAATACAACAATCCTGAAACCCTAAAACATCAAATGAAGAGATAAAGAACTCAGCCAAGCACCAAATGGAGTGAGAAAAC
>NW_004444006.1:1510813-1512472 GCF_000243295.1 Trichechus manatus latirostris | reverse complement strand
CTCCTTTCGCTCGAGTACCTCGCTCCGTGTGCCATCTTTGCTTTTTCCTGAGGGTCTGCAGAGCTCTGGTAATTTGTGATATACGCTTTCCCACTCTCTACCCTTCTTCACCCTCTGCTTCCCACGGACACAGTCTCTTGTCCAGAAACACCAGCCTGCACTAGCTGGCTCTCTGAGTGCCATTTGTTGGCTGCTGGTGTTGCTTTGTTTTTTTCTACTTCTTTTGATTTCTTACTTGCCTCTCGCCACCTCCCCCTCCCTTCGCTCAAGTACCTGGTTCCGTGCGCCACCTTTGCTTCTTCCTGAGGGGCTGAGGAGCTCCGTTCGACTGTGAAGCTGCTTCCCAGTTGGGGCTGCTGCGCTGGTGGGATCCCGGGGCTTTTGTTCATTTGTTTGTTTTGAATTCTTTGTTTGTTTAAATTTCCTTTTCTTGAGTTGGGAGCCCTTTATGGCCAGGCTGAGCTACGTAGCAGGGAGACTCCCCTTCGGCTTCGACAGACGTGCAGAGGGATCCCTGAGGGCATTTCTTTTTACTTTTTTTTTTTTTCTGTTTCTTTGGGGACCTTTCCTGTTTGTTTCTTTCATTTCTTTTGTTTTATTTTCCCTTTATATCTTTCTTGATTACTCAGTTTCTCGTCTCTCTATATCTTCCTTCTCTTTCTGTTCCCTGAACACCTGGCATTGTATACATCTACGCCTTTTAGCCAGGCTGTACTGCAACACCTGAGAGCGACTTCCCCAGACCTTACAGCAGCACCGGTGGGATCCCTGGGAAATTTGCGGTTCTTTAACTGTTCTGATTCTTATTTATTCATTCTTTTCTTTACTTCCTCCTCCCCTTTCTGTTTTCCTCCATTTCATAGTCTCTCATCTCCCCACCCCAATGGCAAGCTCCCCTAGCATTCTTTTTTGTTTGTAAGTTTTTGGCTCCTGTTCCTCTCTCCTCTCTCCCATATCCATCTTAGCTCCACAAATAACAATCTCCCTGCTGCATCCTGCCTACCTGCACCGTGCGCTTGACATCACACCACCAAGCAACACAGGCACGGCCTACTGGAACCTGCCCTGCACTGATTACCGACCCGCTCTAGTGGCTGTAGTAAGTGCCAAAAACAACCTGTCCCAGTAACTCCTCTTCAGCTAGACCTCCCTGCTGAACCATATCTGAGTTACTGACACTGCCAGTTGAAGAAGGAGGTGAAAAAAATTGTGCCCACAGATGAGCAAACAACAAAGAACACACAGTCTGCCTGCTCAGACGTAGTCAAATTTTTTTTAAAAAAGGGACGAAACAAACAAATCTACAATCAATAAATGAGAAAAAAAAACTACTGAATGCCCTGAAGACAGCAGACAATAACAAAACATTTACAAAAACAGGACAGGAGGCGTCCAAAATAAAACACCAGATTACTCTCCTGTGGAAGAAAATGCACTAGAACTACCTGATAGGGAATTCAAATCTCTAATACTCACAATTATCCAAGAACTGAGGCAAAAAGCTGACAAACATGAGGAAAAAATAGACAAATTCATGGAAAATATGGACAAAAAAATGGAAGAATCAGGAAAATAATGCAGGAACAAAATGCCAAAATAAATTCACAACTAGAAATTATACAAAGGCAACAATTAGAAATCCAAAAGATAAACAACAAG
>NW_004444006.1:1479611-1496076 GCF_000243295.1 Trichechus manatus latirostris | reverse complement strand
GGAAACCCCACAGACACATCCAAACTCCCTGAGGGACTGAATTGCTGGGCAGAGGGCTGTGGGGACCATGGTCTTGGGGAACATCTAGCTCAATTGGCATGACACAGCTTATAAAGGCAATGCTCTACATTCTACCTTGGTGAGTAGTGTCTGGGGTCTTAAAAGCCTGTGAGCGGCCATCTAAGATACTCCACTCATCTCATTCCTTCAGGAGCAATGGAGAATGAAGAGAACAGGATACAAGGAAAAGATTAGTCCAAAGGACTAATTGTCCAGAGCTACCAAGGTCTCCACCAGACTGAGTCCAATACAGCTAGATGGTGCCCGGCTACCACCACTGACTGCTCTGACCGGGATCACAGCAGAGGTTTCTGGACACAGCTGTAGAACGATGTAGAGCATAATTCTAACCCACAAAAAAAGACCAGATTTACTGGCCTAAAGGAGATTGGAGAAGCCCCAAGAGTGTGGCCCCCAGACACCCTTTTAGCTCAGTGGTGAAGTTAACTCTGAGGTTCACTGTTCAGCCTGGGAGTGGACAGCCCCGTAAAATCAAATGAGAACTAAAGAGGTACAGTAGTCCAGTGACAAGGGCCAGAAAGCAGAACGAGACAAGGAAGCTGGTGATAGGGAACCCAAGGTTGAGTAAGGGTATTATTGATGTGTTGTGAGATGGTTAACCATTGTCATAGGGCAACAGTTGTAGTAACTATTAAATGAGAAACTATTTTGTTCTGTAAACCTTCATCTTAAGTGAGAATAACAGCACAATTGGAAAAGCATAGTCAATGTCACTGAACTGTGCATGTAGAAATTTTTGAAATGGTGTATCTTTGGTTATGTGTATTTTCACCAAAAAAAAAAAGTTTAGAAGTTAGAGGGTTGATATGTTGTGGTGTTGTTAACAATTGTCATAAAACAACATTTGTAGTTCTGCTTCATGAGACACTGTTTGTTCTGTAAGCCTTCACCTGAAGTACAAAAAATAAATAAATAAATAGATAAATAAAAAAATGACAACAGCATCAGAACAATAAACGAGGAAATAACAGTGTAGTTATAGAACCTTCTAATGTAGAGGAAGGCAAGGTGATAACAAGTAATGATACCGGTTCAAATCTAGGAAGATAAGGGTAAATTTCAAGGTAACAACAAAGAAAGTTAACAAACCTAGTCATCAAAATAAAGAAGAAAAACGTTAAGTCTCTGTAAAAACAAAACCTACAAAACCAAAGAAATAAAAAAAATCCACAAACAAAAGGAACTAGCATAGGAGAGTAAGGAACAAAGAAACTTTGGCACCACAAAAAAAAAAGCACTACAAAATGCAATCCCACTCCTAGGAATATATCCTCGAGAAATAAGAGCTCTCACACGAATAGACATATGCACACCCATATTCATTGCAGTACTGTTCACAATAGCAAAAAGATGGAAACAACCTAGATGCCCATCAACAGATAAATGGATAAACTATGGTACACACACACAGAGGAGTATTATGCAACATTAAAGAACAATGAAGAATCTGTGAATCATCTCATAACATGGATGAAACTAGAGGATATTATGCTGAGTGAAATAAGCCAATCAGAAAAGGACAAATATTGTATGATACCTCTACTATAAAAACTCATGTAAAAGTTTACACACAAAAAGAAAGAATCTTTGTTGGTTATGAGGGATGGGAGGGGTGGGGCGGACAGAATATACAATAGATAAGTGGTAACTTTTGTGAAGTGTAAGACAGTACACAATACTGGGAAAGCCAGCACAACTTCTACAAGGAAAGGTCATGGAAGCTCCATAGACACTTCAAAACTCCCCGAGGGACTGAATTTCTGGGCGGAGGGCTGTGGGGACCATGGTCTTGGGGGAACATCTAGCTCAATTGGCATAACACAGTTTATAAAGACAATGTTCTGCATTCTACCCTGGTGAGTAGCGTCTGGGGTCTTAATATCCTGTGAGCAACCATCTAAGATATTCCACTGGTCTCAACCCTTCGGGAGCAAGGGAGAATGAAGAGAACAAGATACAAAGAAAAGATTCGTCCAAAGGACTAATGAACCACAGCTACCAAGGCCTCCACCAGACTGATTCCAGTGCAGCTAGATGGTGCCCAGCTACTACCACTGACTGCTCTGACTGGGATCAGAATAGAGGGTCCCGGACAGAGCTGGAAAAGGATGTAGAACAAAATTCTAACTCACAAAAAAAGAACCAGTTTTACTGTCTGCATAGACTGGAGAAACCCCGAGAATAAAGCCCCAGACACATTTTAGCTCAGTGGTGAAGTCACTCCTGAAGTTCACCGTTCATCCATGGATTGAACAGCCTCATTAAACAAAACAGGACTAATGAGGCACAGCAGTCCAGCGACAAGGACTAGAATGCAGGAGGGGACAGTAAACCTGAAGATAGGGAACCCAAGGTAGAGAAGGGACAGTGTTGATGTGTCGTGGGGTTGTTAACCACTGTCATAGGGCAATATGTGTACTAACTGTTTAATGAGAAACAATTTGTTCTGCAAATCTTCATCTAAGGTACAAAAAAAGAATTATCTATGTGAGATCAAATTGACAACAGCAACTCAAAAGGTTTGATGGGAAGCTGTGGGGGCAGTGAATTGAAGATAATGGTGATGGAATAATTGGAAAAGGATAGTGAGAATAGCAGCACAACTGGAAGAATGTAATCGATGTCACTGAATTGTACACGTAGAAACTTTTGAAATGGTGAAACTTTGGCTACGTGTATTTTCACCCAAAAAAAGTCCTCCAAGTTCGAGAAGGGAGGCTATTGACATTATGTGCGGTTGTTAACCGATGTCATAAAACAATATGTGTACTGACTGTTTAATGAGAAACTATTTGTTCTGTAAACCTTCATTTACAGTACAATAAAAAAAATAAAATAATATAGATAACCCAGTTAAAAAATGGGCAAAAGATATGAACAGACACTTCACTAAAGAAGACATTCAGGCAGCTAACAGACACATGAGGAAATTCTGGCAGTTGTTAGCCACTAGAGAAATGCAAGTCGAAACTACAGTGAGAGATCAGGAGCCAACATGGTGCTATAGACAGAAGCACCACGCCATCCCACCACAGCAGAGACCTGAAAAAGTATGTAAAAGAGACAAACGTCAGTCCTCGAACACTAAGCGTCAAATGAAGAAATAAAGAACTCAACCAAGCACCAAATGGAATAAGAAGCTGGCAGAGAACAGAGAGCCAGGAGAGTTACTATCAGAGGTCTCCTATTAGCTAATGCAGCACGGATTCACCATCATTGACTCCTGTGGGAGATTGACAGATAGGGAGTAAGGGAAAGCAGATTCACAGAGCTCCCAGCAAGAGACAGAGCACACAGTAACCAGTGGTACACGCCTTCCCAGTGCCCATCCTGTATCCCCAGCTAGGCCTCTGCAGCTTCCCAACAGGGCGATCCGCAGCTTCCTGGCAGGCCTATTCACTGGATCGTGGTAGACAGCAACGGTGGCATGGGAGGCTCAGGTTCTGCACTGCCCAGATTCACCCCACCCACACCGGCTGACTACTTCAGCGCCACTTCTTTGTTGCAGGTGTTGCTTTTTTCTTCCTCTTTTGGTTTCTTCCTTGCCTCTCACCTCTTCCCTCTCCATTCTCTCAAACACCTAACTCTGCGTGCCATCTTTGCTTCTTGTTAGGCTGTAAAGTGCTGCTCAGCTGGGGAAGTGCTTCCCCAGTCCACACCACGACTCTGGTGGGATCCCTGGGGGCTTTTCTTTTTCTTTTTTGTTTGTTTTTTCTTTTTTTTTTTTTTTATTTGTCTTCTTTTCTCAATTTCTCAACTGTTTCTACTTACCCTCTTTTCTTCTCTCCTGAATACCTGGTGCTGTGTATCATTTCCACCCCTTCTACCTGAACTGTACTGCCTGACTTGGGAGCTTTTCTGCTGGTCTTTGCAGCTCCTCCATTGGGATCCCTAGGGGCATTATTTATTTATTTATTCTTTTTCGTTTTTCTTCATTTCTCAGTTTCTCAGCTCTCCACTCCAACAGCAGACTCCCTTAGCACTTTTTTTTGGCTCCTGTTTCTCTCTCCTCTCTTTTTTCCCATGACGAACCTAGCTCCACACATCACAACCTCTCCCCACTGCCTCCCTTCTGCCTATATGCACCATGTACTGAATATTGCACTCTTCAGCAGAACAGGCATGACCTATCAAATCCTGCCAGGCACTGACCCCCAGCTCACCTTGTTGGCCCCAGTATGTTCCAAAAACAACCCATTCCAGCCCCTCCCCTTTAGTTAGACTTGCCCTGCTGCACCATAGCTGAACAACTGGCCCTGCCCATTGGACAATGAGGTAAAAAATGTCATGTCCACAGACACGAAAATAACAAAGAATGCACAGACACAACCAAATAAAACAAAAAAGCAAGATAAACAAACAAATCTACAATCAATAAATGAAGAAAATAATTACTGAAAGTCCCAAAGACAGCATACAATATCAAAACATATATATATATAAAAGCACAGAAAGGTTCTAGTAGGCATCGGATATAAAATACTACATGAATTTCCAGTAGAAGAAAAGGCACTAGACATACCCGACAGGAAATTCAAATCTGTAATATTCAGAACTATCAAGAGATGAAGCAAAAAGCAGACAAAAATGAGGAAAAAATAGGCAAAATCATGGAAAAGGCAAACAAATTCATAGAAAATAGACAAAACAATTCAGGAAAATAATACACGAACAAAACGCGAAAATGAATTCACAGCTAGAAATCATACAAAAACAGCCATTAGAAATCCAAAAGATAAACAAGATTTAAGAAATAGACAGTGTCATAAAAGTTCTGAGAAGCAGGTTTGAAACAATGGAAGACAGGATCAGCGAAATTGAAGACAAACACTTGGATACCACTTTATTTGAGGAAAAGAAAGAAAAAGAATGAAGAAAACCCAGAGAATTATCTGTGATACAACCAAAAATTTGTGAGTGATCAGAGTTTCAGAACAGGAGGAGAAAATGGAAAATACAGAGTTCATTGAAAAATTGCTGACAGAAAACTTCCCTAATATCATGAAAGATGAAAAGCTGATCATCCAAGAATCTCAACGAACCCCATATAGGAGAGACCCAAAAGAAAATCACCAAGGCATATCATAGTCACACTAGCTAAAATCAAAGACAAAGAACGAATTCTGAGAGTGGCTCTAGAAAAACGAAAAGTCACATACAGAGGGGAAACAATAAGACTAAGATCTGATTTCTCGGCAGAAACCGTGAAGCCATGAAGGCAATGGGATGACATATATAAAACCTTGAAAGAAAAAAGAATTGCCAACCAAGAATAATGTATTCTGCAAAACTCTTGTTCATATATGATGTTGAAAGTAGGACATTTCCAGATAAACAGAAATTAAGGGAATATGTAAAATCTAAAGCAAACTTACCAGAGTTATTAAAGGGAGTCCTTCAGTTTGAGAACAAACAATATCAGATGACAACCTGAATCTAGGACACGAGATCACACCAGCCAGTTACCAAACTAAAACATGAACTCTCAAGGACTAATCAAAATTAAAATATTTACAACAGGGAACCAGAGAGGTTAATCTGCAAATGACAACAACATCAGAGCAATAAAAGAAGGAATAAACAGTGTAAGTATAGAACTTCATGATGGAAAGGAAGGCAAGGTGATACCAAGTAATAATAGACTGGTTCAAACCTAGGAAGATAAGGGTAAATTTCATGGTAACCACAAAGACAGTTAGAAACCTACTGATAAAAATAAAGAGGAAAAATATAAAGTCTCAGTAAAAACAAAATCCACAAAAACAAAAGAAATGAAAAAAATACCCAGAAACAAAAGGAATTCAGCAAGGAGAGTAAGAGGAACAAAGAAAACGTCAGCACCACCAAAAAAGCATTACAAAATGACAGCAATAAATTCACACCTATCATTAATTAAACTGAAAGTAAATGTCCTAAAAGTGCCCATAAAGGTCAGAGAGTGTCAGAATGGATAAAAAAAACAGTATTCATCAATATACTGTCTACAAGAGACACACCATAGAAACAAAGATATAAGTTTATTAAAAATCAAAGGTTGGAAAAAAAATATATCAAACAGCTACCAAAAAAGACCAGGAGTGGCAATACTAATCTCAGATAAATAGACTTTAAAACAAAATCCACCATACAAGACAAAGAATGGCAGTATATCATGATTAAAGGGATGATGTGTCATGAAGACATAACCATAATAAATATCTACATGCCAAATGACAGGGCTCCAGAATACGTAAAACAAACTCTAACAGCACTGAAAAGAGAAATCAACAGTTCCACTGTAATAGTAGGAGACTTCAACATACTGCTTTTGGTAAAAGACAGAACATCTGGAAAGAAACTCAACAAAGATACAGAAGATATAAAGGCAACAATCAGACAACTTGAACTCATAGACATATATAGAACATTCCATTAACAGCTGCAAACTACACTTTCTTTTCCAATGCACATGGAACATTCTCCAGAATAGACCACATCTTAGGCCACAAAGCAACCCTCAACAACATCCAAAACACTGAGATAATACAAACTTTCTTCCCTGATCACAACATCATCAGGGAGTGCAAGGAAAAACATCAATTAATGGAAACTAAATAACACCTTGCTTAAAAACCACAGGGTAATAGAAGAAATCAAAAATGGAATCAAAAAATTCCTAGAATCAAATGAGAATGCAAACACGTCATACCAAAATGTTTGGGACACAGCAAAGACAGTGCTCAGAGGTCAATTTATAGCAATAGATGCACACATCAAAAAAGAAGAAAGGGACAAAATCAAAACATTAGCTACACAATTCAAACAAATAGAAAGACAACAGCAAAAGAAGCCTGCAGCTACCAGAAGAAAGGAAATAATAAAGATTAGAGCAGAATTAAATGAAATAAAGAATAGAAAAACAATAGAATCAATAAAATCAAAAGTTGGTTCTTGGAAAGAATCAACAAAAGTGACAAACCACTTGCCAAACTGACATAAGAAAAAGAGGATAGAATGCAAATAACCCAAATAAGAAATGCAATGGGGGACATTACAACAGACCCAACTGAAATAAAAGAGATCATAACAGACTATTATTGAAAACTATACTCCAACAAACTTGAAAATCTAGAGGAAACAGACAAATTTCTAGGAACACAGTACCTACACAAACTATCATAAAATGATGTTGAAAATGTGAACAGACCCATAACAAGAGAAGCGGTTGAAAAGGTAAAAAAAACTCCCAACAACAACAACAAAAAGAACCTCTGGCCCAGATGGCTTCACTGGAGAATTGTTTTGTTTTCAATTTTATGTGACTGGAGAAGAAATGAAACCATTTTTGTTTATGATGTGCATGTTTATTCAGGTTATGTACAGATATGTGCATATACTATTCAAACAAAAATATGGATAAAATTCACTTTTTTAAAAATCATATAACATCAACTGTTTAGTTTTTTTTTTTTGATAAATTATTGAAAAAAATTTAAGTCTGTAGCCTTACCAATAAACTTTTGGTTTTCTTTAACTTTTCTAAATTCCTTCAAAGCCTTTATATACCTGAAAACTTGCGTTTGACTGAAGGGCTTAGGCTTTTCTAATGGTAGGTCTTCATCATCTTCATTGTTGTCATCTTTAGATTGCAAGTACACAAAATTTCTTGCAGGTTTATTTTGTCTATTTCTGTGGTAATTTCATTGTCAATAGCAATATAAGATGCAGCGCTGACCCCGTTTTCTGAAACACCACTATAAATGCCATTGATTGTGTCCTGTATCTGCATGAAGTTATAGGGCATGAGAACCATAATGTTTTGTATATTATTGCCACTGCCAAATAAGAAACTGCCGTTCTTAACGCATTTTCTTACAGTTTCTTCCTTAATTATTTTGATTGACTACTTAAGAAATGAAATTGCATCAAGGACATTGATTTTCCCCAAAATCTCTGTTGCCATCTTGCACATCTCAATGCTGGCAATTACTTTTGAAGCAATAGATTCCTGTAGTTTACTTTAATATTTTGCATAATACCATTATCCAGAGGTTGTAGGACCAATAATGTGGATGGTGGAAAAAATTAATTTAATATTGGGAGGGACAGTGACTGATGGCAAGCAATATTGTCAATGAACAAAAGCATGCCTTGATTTTGTTTTTTCATGCTATTGTTTAGTTTATTTAAAAACTGTTTATAAATTGCTCTGGTCATCCAAGCTTTTTTATTCAATTTTCATTCTACTGAAAGATGATTAATTTCAATATTCTTGAAGCACCACGATTTCTTGCTCTTTCCAATTACCCGCGTTTTCTCAATTACCGTGTTCATTTTCAAACGTGGTCAAGAGGATGGTAAGCCACTCTTTCGAAAACCGACCCCGTGAGCATTTTACCCCTTAGTGTTCTGGATCTTATTAGGCATTGTCCAGTAAAATAAAGCAGTGTCATTGGCATTTGCAACGTCTTTAGGAACATATCCCCTTATGATCTCTTTTAATATTGTGAAAAAGTTTTGAACCTCTTTGTCAACCTCGTTTGACTACCCACAAGCTACATTGTAAGTGATTCCATGCTTTTTTTGAATCCCTGAAGCCACCCGTTAGATGCTGAGAATCCATCAGCTTTTAAAAGTGTTGCCATTTCCTTCTCCTTTGCTTGCAGGATAGGTACTGAAACTGGAACATTTTTGGCAGAGGCTTGAAGAAACCTCCAAAAAGCAGATTTGCTGATCCTGCATAACTTCCATCTCTTCCTTTCTTGACATTTACATTGGCGCTGCTCATGTGTTTTTCAATCATTCTATCATTTTCTTCCATAATAGAATAAATTTGCATTTTGCCACGCTCGAACTTAATTATTACTTGCTTGGTGGCCTTTTTCTCTTTGTTTATCATTTTGAAAATATCAAACTTTTCTTTCAGAGATAAATATCTCACTCTCTTGTCTATGGTTGTGAATAAATAGGTTTTTGAAAAAAGGAAACAAATTCTTATAAAAAGTAAGGAATTTATGATCTTATCTTCTTGAAAATGTGGAGATCTCAAACAGAAAGAAAACTATCAACATCATTATATGATAAAGTCAGCACAATCCATTAAATATTTAAGAAAAAAATGTGAGAAGAATGTTTTTGCTTTTGTACACACATTGAATATGTTAAGTGAGCAAATGCTTCTCTGTTTTTGTGGCAAAATGAGAAATTTTGAAGGAAAGAATTTCAAGGAAATGAAGGAATGGATTTTGGAAATTGTAATAACGTGTATCAAAATTACAAATAGCTAAAGCAAAAACTAAAAATTAAAGATTAAGAGAAGTGTAAAACCTCTCAAGACAAGGAAAAAAAGTGTGCTTTGCTAGACTTTAATGAAAATAAAGGAATTTATTAGTATCTCTTACCTTCTTCCAAATCTACGGATATTGTTCTTTGATGAAAAAAAATGCAGGAAAAAAACGAACAAAAAAGGCAAAAAATGTAACTAATAGTTGTACTCAGAAAATAGTAGCAATGCACAGTATGCAGTCACACATGGTAACAATAGAAGAGGAATTGGAATACTGAGCTTTCATCTGTGACTCTTGTACTTCTTGGAACTATTTCCTGTTTTTGCATCTGCAGTTTCCCATATTCCAGTTGCAATACCAATGATTTTCTGATTCTGTCCTCATCACCCAGATTCTGACATTCAGAGAATATTTATTAGGTTGAAGTAATCGTTTTAGTGGAAAACATTTGCGTTTTCCTTCTCTGACAGGTTTCCGCCTTACACAGGTTCCGGCTGTCTCAGGTTTTGCTGTATTTTTTTTAGGTATTTTCTTGATGGTTACCATACAAATTACATTTATCACTTTACATTTATAAAAGCTTAGTATAACTTGGTACCAACATGTAATATTCCAACAAAAAATAACATACAACATTAACATATAAAAACTCTATTCTTATTTTGCTCCTCCCTCGCCCATCTCTATTCTTTTTGTCCCCTTTGACAACATTATGTATCTATACGCATTAGAATACATATATGCTTTTTTCTTATGCTTTTTCTGTTATATAGCTTTGAGAGCATAACAACTACCATATTTTTATGTAAATAACCCAGCTATCTATGTTTGTTTGCCAACTGCTCCCTCCCCCATGAGGTATTTTCACAAGCACCGCTATGTCAATTATTTTAACATGTTGCTGTAAAAAATTAGCATAAAACACTGACAAAAATACCTCACAGGGGGACAAAGCAGTTGGCAAAAAAATGTAGAAGTCATTCATTATTTGTGTAAAAATACTGTAAATTTACAAACCCACAATACCTTAAAACTGGTCATTTTATTTGTCATTTGCATTACCTTTTCAGGAAATCTTATTTTATTTTTTAATTATATATGGTTTTGAATAGCTTTCTAATGATCTTTACTTCCCATCCGAAAAAACTCCTTTCAGCACTTATTGCAAGGCTGTTCTGGTGGTAATGAATTTCAACAATTTTTGTTAATCTGGGAATGTCTTGACTTCACCTTTGTTTTTTTTTAACTGTACTTTAGATGAAGGTTTACAGAGCAAAGAGTTTATCATTAAACAATTAACACACATGTTGCTTTGTGACATTGGTTGCCAACCCCATGACATGTCAACTGTCTCCCCTTCTTGACCTTGGGTTCCCCATTACCAGCTTTCCTGTCCCCTCCTGCCTTCTCATTCTTGCCCCTGGGTTGATGTGTCCATTTACTTGCGTTTTGTTTTATGGGCCAGTCCAATCTTTGGCTGAAAGGTGAACCTCAGGACTGACTTCAGTACTGAGTTAAAAGGATATCTGAGGGCCATAGTCTTGGGGTTTCTGCAGTCTCTGTCAGACCAGTAAATTTGGTCTTTTTTGTGAGTTAGAATTTTGTTCTACATGTTTCTCCAGCTCCATCCAGGACCCTCTATTGTGATCCCTGTCAGATCAGTCGGTGGTGGTAACTGGGCACCATATAGTTGTGCTGGACTCAGTCTGGTGGAGGCTGTGGTAGTTGTGGTCCATTAGTCCTTTGGACTAATCTTACCCTTGTGTCTTTGGTTTTCTTCTTTCTCCCTTGCTCCAGACGGGGTGAGACCAGTGGAGTATCTTTAGATGGCAGCTCACAAGCTTTTAAAACCTCAGACGCTACTTACCAGAGTAGAATGTAGAACATTTTCTTTATAAACTATGTTATGCCAATTGAGCTAGATATTCCCCGAGACCATGGTCCCTAGCCCTCATCCCAGTAATTTGGTCCATCAGAGAGTTTGGATGTGTTTATGAAACTTCCATGACCTTGCCTTGGACAAGTTGTTTTGACTTCCCCAGTATTGTGTACTGACTTACCCGTCACCAAATTTACCACTTATCTATTTTTAGTTTTTTCCCCCTCCACCACTCCCCTCCCTCATAACCATCAAAGATAGCTTAATTCTATGCATAAAACTTTTCAAGAGTTTTTATAATAGTGGTTTCATACAGTATTTGTCGTTTTGTGATTGACTTATTTCACTCAGCACAACGCCCTCCGGATTCATCCATCTTGTGAGATGTTTCACAGATTCATCATTGTTCTTTATTGTTGTGTAGTATTCCATTGAGTGTATGTACCATAGTTTGTTTATCCATTCATCTGTTGATGGGCACTTAAGTTGTTTCCCTCTTTTTGCTATTGTGAATAATGCTGAAATTAACATGGGTGTGCATGCATCTATTCATGTGACAGCTCTTATTTCTCTAGGATCTATTTCCAGGAGTGTGATTGCTGGATCATATGGTATTTCTATTTCTAGCTTTTTAAGGAAATGCCATATCATTTTCCAAAATAGTTGTACCGTTTTACATTCCCACGAGCAGTGCGTAAGAGTTCAAAGCTCCCCGCAGCCTCTCCAACATTTGTTATTTGCTTTGGACTGAATAGACATTTTCATAATGTTGAGTTAACCTATCTATGAACATGGTATGCTTTTCCATTTATGTAGGTCTCTTTTGATTTCTTGCAATAGCGTTTTGTAGTTTTCTTTGTATAAGTCTTTTACATTCCTGGTTAGATTTATTCCTAAGTATTTCATTTTTTAGGGCTATTATAAATGTTATTGCTTTCCTGATTTCCTTTTCATAGTTCCCTTTATTAGTGGATAGGAATCCAACTCATTTTTGTATGTTTATCTTGTATTCTACTACTCTGCTGAATCTTTCTATTAGTTCCGGTAGTTTCCTTGCGGAGTCCTTTGGGTTCTCTACGTATAGTATCATATCATCTGAAAATAGGGATAGTTTTTACTTCTTCCTTAAAAATTTGAATGCCCTTTATTTATTTTTCTTGCCTTATTGCTCTAGCTAGCACAATGTTATAAAAGAGTGGTGATAAAGGATATTCTTGTCTTCTTTCTGTTCACAGCTTCTCTCTGTTAAGAATGATATTGGCTCTAGGTTGTGTACACCCATTACTCATTGCTGTCGAGTTGATTCCAACTCATACTGACTCTACAGGACAGAGTTGAACTGTCCCATAGGGTTTCCAAGGAGCAGCTGGTGGATTTCAACTGCCAACCTTTTGGTTAGCATCCAGGCTTTTAAGCACTGTACACCAGGGCTCCAGGTTTTGTATCAATGCCCTTTATTATGTTGAGGAATTTCCCTTCTGTACTTATTTTAATGAAAGTTTTTTATCAGGAATGGGTGTTGGACTCTATTGTGTGTATTTTCTGCGTCAATTGAGATTGTCATGTGTTTCTTTTGTTTTATTTTTGTAGTGGATTACATTGATTGACTTTCTAATGTTAAACCATCCTTGCATACCTTGTATGAATTCCACTTTTTCAGGATGTTTTATTTTTTAATATGATGCTGAATTCTGTTTGTTAGAATTTTGTTGCAGATATTTGCATCGGTATTCATGAGAGACAGTCGACCTCAGTTTTAGTTTAGGTAGGTAGTGTATTCTACAAATTTGTCCATTTCCTCTAAGTTTTCAAATTTGTCAGAGTATAGTTTTTCATAGTAATCTGTTATGATCCTTTTTATTTCAGTTGGGTCTGTTGTAATGTCCCCCCATTTTGTCCTTTTTTGAGTTATTTGCATCCTGTCTGTTTTTTCTTTGGTCAGTTTGGCCAATGGTTTGTCAATTTTGTTGATACTCTCAAAGAACCATCTATTGGTTTTGTTGATTTTTTCTATTGTTTTTCTATACTCTATTTCATTTATTTCTGCTCTGATGTTTATTATTTCCTTTCTTCTTGTAGCTGTGGGCTTCTTTTGCTGTTCTCTTTCTATTTGTTTGAGATGTATACCTAATGATTTGATTTTGTCATTTTCTTCTTTTTGACGTGTGCATCTATTGCTGTAAATTGACCTGTGAGCACTGCCTTTGTGGTGTCCCAGAGGTTTTGGTATGATGTGTTTTCATTCTCGTTTGATTCTAGGAATTTTTTTGATTCCATCTTTGATTTATTCTATTACCCAGTAGTTTTTAAACAAGATGTTATTCAATTTCTATGTATTTGATTTTTTTTTTACTTTTTTTTCATGTTATTAATTTCTACTTTTATGGTGTTGTGATCAAAGAGGATGCTTTGTATTATCTCAGTGGTTTGGATTTTTTAAGGGTTGCTTTGTAGCCTAAGATGTGGTCTATTCTAGAGAATGTTACATGTGTGCTGGCAAAGAATATGTACTTTGCAATGGTTGGATGGAGTGTTCTATATATGTCTATGAGGTCAAGTTGGTTGATTGTGGCCTTTAGATCTTCAGTATCTATGTTCAGTTTCTTTCTAGATGCTCTGTCCTTTAGCAAGATTGGTGTGTTGAAGTCTCCTACTACTAACGTGGAACTGTCAATTTCTCTTTTCAGTGCTGTTGGAGTTTATGTATTTTGGAGCCCTGTCATTGGGCAAGTAGATATTTATTATGGTTATGTCCTCGTGGTGGATTATCCCTTTAATCATTATATAATGTCCTTCCTTGTCTTTTATGATGAGTTTTGTTTTAGAGACTATTTTATCTGAGATTATTGTTACCACTCCTGCTCTTTTTTAGTTGGTGTTTGCTTGGTATATTTTTTTTACATACTTTGATATTTGATATATTTATGTCTTTGTTTCTAAGGTGTGTCTCTTGTAGACAGTATATTGATGGGTCCTGTTTTTTACCCATTCTGTCACTCTCTGTCTGTATATGGGTCCATTTAGGCCATTTACATTCAGTGTAATTATTGATAAGTATGAGTTTATTGCTGTCATTTTGTAGTGCTTTTTTCTGGTACTAACTTTTTGATTGCTCCTCTGACTTTCCCATGCTAAATTCCTTTTGTTTGTGGATTTTCTTTGTTCCTTTCATTTTTGTAGATTTTGTTTTTAATGAGACTTTATGTTTTTCTTTTTTATTTTGATAAGTAGGTTTTGTTAACTTTCTTTGTGGTTACCTTGAAATTTACATGTATCTCCCTAAGTTCAAAGCAGTCTTTTATTACTTGATATTACCTTGACTTCCTCTACTTGAAAGTTCTATACCTACACCATTTATTCCCTGTTTTATTTTTCTAATCTTGATGTCATTTAAAGATTGACGTCTCTGATTCCTTGCTGTAAAACTTATAGTCTTGTTTTATCCTTGAGAATTCATTATCTATGTTGGTATCTGGCTGATGCTATCTTTTGTCTTAAGTTCAGGTTGTTGTCTGATATTGCTTGTTCTCAAACCAGTGGACTCCCTTTAATAATTCTTGTAAGTTTGGTTTGGTTTTTACATATTCCATTAATTTCTACTTATCTGGAGATTTCCTAATTTTGTTATAATATTTCAGTGAGTAGTTTTCAGGATATATTATTCTTGGCTGAGGGTTTTTTTTTTCCAAGATTTTTTATATGTCATCCCATTGTCTTCTTGCCTGGATGGCTTCTGCCGAGTAATCAGGGCTCAGTCTTATTGTTTCCCCTTTGTATGTGACTTTTTGTTTCTCTCGAGTTGCTCACAGGATTCTTTGTTTGTCTTTGGTTTTAACGAGTGTGATTATGATATGTCTTGGTGATTATCTTTTGTAGTCTATCCTATATGGGGTTCCTTGAGCTTCTTGGGTTGTTGACTTCTGTCTTTCATGATATTAGAAAAGTTTTCTGTTAGCAAATATTCAATGATCTTCCCTGTTTTTTCTGCTTTCTCTTCCTGTACTGGAACTCTGATCACATGCCAATTTTTGCTTTTGATTGTATCCCACACTTTTTTAGGGTTTCTTTACTTTTACTCATTCTTTTTTCTGATTTTTCCTCAAACAAATTGTTGTCCAAATATTGTCTTGAATTTTGCTGATCCTGTCTTCCATTGTTTCAAATTTGCTCTTAAATCCTTCTGTTGCACTATTTCTGATACTTTGTCTTTATCTTTTGGATTTCTAATTGCCTTTTTTGTATGATTTCTAGTTACTTATTTTGACTTTTTTCCCCAGTGTTAATTTCCTGAATTCTTCCATTGATTTGTCTGCGTATTCCCAAATTTTGTCCGTATTTTCCATGATTTTGCCTATTTTTCCTTATTTTGTCTGCATTTTCCTTCATCTCTTGGACAGCATGAATGTTAGAGTTTTGAATTCCCTATCTGGTAGTTCCAGTGCCTTGTTTTTTTTAATTGTACTTCAGGTGAAGGCTTACAGAACAAATTGTTTTTCGTGAAACAGTGGTACACATATTGCTTTATGACATTGGTTAACAACCCCACAACGTATTAACCCTCTAAATTCTCAACCTTTTTTTTTTGGTGAAAATACACATAGCCAAAGACACACCATTTCAAAATTTCTACATGCACAGTTCAGTGACATTGACTATGCGATTCCAATTATGCTGCTATTCTCACTTAAGATGAAGGCTTACAGAAAAAAATAGTTTCTCATTTAACAGTTACTGCACATGTTGTCCTATGACAATGGTTAACAATCTTACAACACATCAACATTATCCTTACTTAACCTTGAGTTCCCTATCACCAGCTTCCTTGTCATCTTCTGCCTTCTGGCCCTTGTCACTGGACTACTGTGCCTCGTTAGTCTCATTTGGTTTTATGGGGTTGTGCACTCCCAAGCTGAAAGGTGAAACTCAGAGATAACTTCACCACTGAGCTAAAGGGTGTCTTGGGGCCATACTCTCGGGGTTTATCCAGTCTCCTTTAAGCCAGTAAATCTGGTCTTTTTTTTTTGTGAGTTAGAATTATATTCTACATCCTTCTCCAGCTCTGTCCAGAACCCTCTGTTGTGATCATGGTCAGAGAAATCAGTGGTGGCAGCCAGGCACCATCTAGGTGTACTGGACTCAGTCCGGTGGAGGCCGTGGTAGCTGTGGACAATTAGTCCTTCAGACTAATCATTTCCTTGTATCCTGTTCTCTTCATTCTCCCTTGCTCCCAAAGGGATGA
>NW_004444006.1:1477792-1479380 GCF_000243295.1 Trichechus manatus latirostris | reverse complement strand
TTTTCATGGCTTTTTACAATAGAGGTCTCATACAATATTTGTCCTTTTGTGATTGACTTATTTCACTCAGCATAATGTCCTCCAATTTCATCCATGTTATGAGATGCTTCACAGATTCATTGTTGTTCTTTCTCATTGCATAGTACTCCACTGTGTATATGTACCATACTTTATCCATTCATCTGTTAATGGGCATCTAGGTTGTTTCCATTGTTTTGCTATTGTGAAAAACTCTGTCAAGAACAAAGGGGTGCTTATGTCTGTTCGAGTTACGACTCTTATTTCCCTAGGATATATTCCTAGGAGTGGAATTGCTGGATCAAATGGTATGTCTATTTCTAGCTTTCTGAGGAAGCGCCATATCATTTTCCAAAATGCTTGTATCATTTTGCATTCCCACCAGCAGTGCATAAGTCTTCTGATCTCCCCACAGCCCCTCCAACATTTGTTATTTCCAGTGTTTTTGATTAGTGTCAGTAATGCTGGGGTGAGATGGTATCTCACTGTGGTTTTAATTTGCATTTCTCTAATGGCTAGTGATTGCCGGCATTTCCTCATGTGTCTGTTGGCCATTTGAATGTCTTCTTTGGTGAAGTATCTGTTCATTTATTTTGCCCATTTTTTAATAAGATTATTTGTCTTTTTGTTGTAGAGGTGTTGGATTTTCTTGTAGATTATGGAGATTAGACTTTGTCTGACCTGTACGGTCCATAAATATTTTCCCAGTCTGTAGGTTCTCTTTTTAATCTTTTGGTGAAGTCTTTTGAAGAGCATAGGTGTTTTATTTTTAGAAGATCCCAGTTATCTAGCTTATATACTGGGGTTTGTGCATTGATGGTTATGGTTTGCATCATATTAATGTCCTGTATTAAGGCCTGAAGTTTTGGTCCTATTTTTTCTTCTATGAACTTTATACTTTTAGGCTTTATATTCAGGTCTTTGATCCATTTTGAAGTAGTTTTTGTATACGGCGTGACGAATGGGTCTTGTTTCATTTTTTTGCAGATGGATATCCAGTTTTGCCAGCACCATTTCTTAAAAAGACTGTCTATTCCAAATTTGATGGACATTGGGCCCTTGTCGAAGATCAGGTGACCGTAGGTGGATGCATTTACATCTGGGTTCTCAATTCGGTTCCATTGGTCAATGTATGAGTCATTGTACCAGTACCAGGCTCTTTTGACTACTGTAGCTGTATAGTCGGTTCTGATGTCAGGTAGTGTGAGTCCTCCAACTTTCTTCTTCTTCTTCAGTAGTGCTTTACTTATTTGGGGCTTCTTCCCTTTCTGTATAGAGTTAATGACTAGTTTTTCCATCTCTTTGAAGAATGTTGTTGGTATTTGGATGGGGATTGCGTTGTATTTGTAAATTGCTTTGGGAGGAATTGTCATTTTCACAATGTTGAGTCTGCCTATCCATGAGCATGGTATGTTTTTCCATTTATGCAGATACCTTTGCGTTTCATGCAGTAGTGTTTTGTGGTTTTATTTGTATAGGTCTGTTATATTCCTGGTCAGATTTATTCCTAAGTATTTTATCTTTTTAGGGGCTATTGAAAATGGTATTGTGTTCCTGATTTCCTTTTCAT
>NW_004444006.1:1452314-1475846 GCF_000243295.1 Trichechus manatus latirostris | reverse complement strand
GTTTGTTAACTTTCTTTGTGGTTACCATGAATTTTACCCTTATCTTTCTAAGTTTGAAGCAGTCTACTCTTACTTGGTATCGTCTTGCCTTCCTTTCCATTAGAAAGTTCTATACCAATGACGTTTATTCCCTCTTTTATTGTTTTGATGTTGTTGTCATTTACTGATTAATTTCTCTGATTCTCTGTTGTATTTATTTTGGTTTTGGATATTCCTCAAGAGTTCATTTCCTAGATTGGCATCTGGCTAGTACGATCCTGCGTGCTAGATTCTGCCTGTGAGCTGAAGCTGTTTGTCCTCAGATGAAAGAACTCCCTTTAGTAATTCTTGTAAGTTTGGTTTGAGTTTTACATATTCCCTTAACTTCTGTTTATCTGGAAATGACCTAATTTCACCGTTAAATTTGAATGAGAGTTTTGCAGGATATATTATTCTTGGCTGGGAATTTTTTTTCTTTCAAGATTTTATATATTTCATCCTATTGCCTTCTTGCCTGCATGGTTTCCGTTGAATAATCTGCGCTTAGTCTTATTGTTTTTCCTCTGTATGTTTTTCATGAGCGGCTCTCAGGATTCTTTGTTTGTCTTTGATTTTGGCGAGTGTGAATATGATATGCCTTGGTGATTTTCTTTTGGGGTCTATCCTTTATGGGGTTCGTTGAGTTTCATGGATGGCCAGATTTTCATCTCTCATGATATTGGGGAAGTTTTCTGTCAGCAGTTCTTCAATGATCCTCTCTGTGTTTCTGTTTTCTCCCCCTGTTCTGGAGTTCCAATCACTTGAAAATTTTTGCTTTTGATTGTATCCCACTCAACTCTCAGGGTCTCTTCATTTTTCTTCCTTCTTTTTTCTGAGTTTTCCTCAAACAGAATTGTATCCTATTTTGTCTTCAATTCCACTGATCCTGTCTTCCACTGTTTCACTTCTGCTTCTCAGCCCTTCTATGACACCGTCCATTTCTGAAATCTTTTTACTTATCTTTTGGATTTCTAATTGGTGTCTTTGTATAATTTCTAGTTGTGAATTTATTTTGCCATTTTGTTCCTGTATTATTTTCCTGAATTCTTCCAATTTTTTGCCTCTATTTTCCATGAATTTGTCTATTTTTTCCTCATGTTGTCAGCTTTTTGCCTCAGTTCTTGGAGAATTCTGAGTATTAGAGATTTCAATTCTCTATCTGGTAGTTCTAGTGCATTTTCTTCTATAGGAGAGTCATCTGGTGTTTTGTTTTGGAGACCTACTGGAACCATCCTGTCCTGTTTTTGTAAATGTTTTGTTATTGTCTGCTGTCTTTGGGGCATTCAGTAGTTATTTTTCTCTTTTACTGACTGTAGATTTATTTGTTTCATCTTGTTTTTTTAAAAAATATTGACTATGTCTGAGCAGGCGGACTGTGTGTTCTTTGTTGTTTGCTCGTCTGTGGACACAATACTTTTCACCTCCTTCTCCAATTGACAGGGTCAGTCACTCAGATATGGTACGGCAGGGCAGCGCTAGCTGAAGAGGAGTTACTGGGACGGGTTGTTTGTGGCACTTACTACAGCCACCCGAGCGGGTCGGTAATCAGTGCAGGGCAGGTTCCAGTAGGCCGTGCCTGTGCTGATTGGTGGTGTGATGTCAAGCGCATGGTGCAGGTAGGCAGGATGCAGCGGGGAGATTGTTACATGTATAGCTAAGATGGATAGGCGAGAGAGGAGAGAATAACAGGAACCAAAAACGTACAAACGAAAAAGAATGCTAGGGGAGCTTGCCATTGGGGTGGATAGATGAGAGACTATGAATGGAGAAAAACAGAAAGGGGAAGAGGAAGAAAAGAAAAGAATGAATAAATAAAAATTGGAAAGTTTAAAGAACCACAAATTTCCCAGAGATACCATTGGTGCAGCTGTGAGGTCTGGGGAAGTAACTCTCAGGCGTTGCAGTACAGCCTGGCTAGAAGTTGTAGACGTATACAACGCCAGGTATTCAGAGAACAGAAAGAGAAGGAAGATATATAGAGACAAGAAACTGAGCAATGAAGAAAGTCAAAAAGGGAAAAAGAGGGAAAAGAAAAGAAAACAAATTAAACAATAAAGAACAAGAAAGGCCCCTAGTAAAACTGAAAAGTATATCAACAAAAAAGGAAGTGCCTTCAAGGATCCCTCTGTACATCTGTGCAAGCCTAGGGGGAAGTCCTCCTGCCACGCAGCACCGCCTGGCCAGAAATGGCTCCCAACTCAAAAAAAGGAAAAGAAAACAAACAAGCAATTCAAGACAAACAAATGAACAAAAGCCCCGGGATCCCACCAGAGAGGCAGCCCAGACCGGGAACCAGCTCCACACTCGAACGGAGCTACACAGCCCCTCAGGAAGAAACAAAGATGGCTCACAGAGCTAGGTATTTGAGCGAAAGGAGGGGGAGGTGGTGAGAGGTAAGACAAAAATCAAAAGAAGCAGAAAAAAACAACAACACTAGTAGCCAACAAATGGCACTCAGAGATTCAGCTAGTGCGGGCTGGTGTTTCTTGGACAAGAGACTGTGTCTGCACGAAGCAGAGGGGACCAAGTGTGGGTGGAGAAGGATAGGGAGTGGAAAAGGGTATATCACAAATTACCTGAGCTCTGCATCCCCTCAGGAAGAAGCAAATTTGAAGCACGGAACCAGGTATTTGAGCAAAAGGAGAGGGAGGTGGTGAGAGGTAAGGAAGAAATCAAAAGAAGCAGAAAAAAAGCAACACCAGCAGCCAACAAATGGCACTCAGAGAGCCAGCCCATTCGGGTCTGTGGAATCCAAGCAGCCAGTGTTTCCCGGTCAAGATATTGTGGTCGCAGGAAGCAGAGGAGGCCGAGTGGGGGTGAAGAAGTGTTGAGGTGGGAAAGCATATATCGCAAATTACCGTTTGTTTTGTCTCCCACTGTATGCTCCGTGAGGCTGCTTTCTCGTACCCCGTTTGCTGGTCTCCAATAGGAGTCCAAGATGGCAGATCCACACTGCGTTAGCTGGTAGGGGACCTCTGCATGAATCTCCCCTTGCTCTCCATTCTCTGTCAGATTTCTCACTCCTTTTGGTGCCTGGCTGAGTTCTTTATCTCTTCATTTGATGTTTTAGGGTTTCAGGATTTTTGTATTATCTTTTCTGCTTAGTTTTTCAGATCTTTGTTGTGGAGGGACTGTATGGTGCTTCTGCTTAGAGTGTCATTTTGCTGGAACCCTCTTTTTTTTTATTTTTACCAAAAAGTCACGTGGTGTTTTATTTTAGTTGCTTTTTGGAGCCATCCTGTGCTTGTTTTTTAAACAAGATTTGATATTATCTCCTGTCTCCAAGAAATTCAGTAATTATTTTCTTCATTTCTTGATCATAGATTTGATTGTTTCTTCCTGCTTTTTTATTTTATTTGGTTTTGTCTCAGCAGGTGGGCTTGGTATATTTTGTTGCTTGCTCACCTGTGGGCATGATACTTCTCACCACCTTGTCCAGGTGTGTGGGACGTGTCATCCAGCTGTGATGCAACAAGGCGGGTTCAGTGGGGTTAGAGGGGCACAGATATATAGTTTGTGGCAAGAAATGAGGCTGACAGGGCAGGGGCAGAGGATAGTGCAGGACGAGGTCAAAGGGACTCCTTCGGTGCCTCTTGGTAGCATGGTGCTCTTAGCAAGTTCCAGATATGCTGGAGGGAAAGAAGAGGATGTGATATGCAGAGCTATATGGGTGGATAAAACAAGACAAAGAAGAGAGATAAACAAAAGCAAAACAAAGAAAACAGTGAAAATTGAAGGAAAAAGAAAATAAATAAAAAAGTAAACAAAATGGCAGTCTGGTAGTATTTGGTAGGTAAGGGTGTGGCAGTCCTGGTGAAGCCATCTACTGGTGGCTCTTTAGCCGAGTGTTATGGCTTGGCCTGTCAGGAAGGAGTGTGAGTGATTCATGGCATTGGGGATGTGAGACAGGAAAGGAAAGAGAGAGAAGATACCAACAAACAAATAAAATAATTAAAAATAATAAAAAATAAGAATAACAACTGTATATATATATAGTGAGGGGGAGTTGGCTATTGGGGGCAGGGTTGAATTGAGGTGGTGACGAGCTGATCTCTCACCAGGTGGCATGGCATGGCCTGTCAGTAAGGTACAGAGACAGTGCAGAGACTAGGAGGGAGGGATAAGGAAAAGGGATAAAGGGGAAGACAAAGAAAAACAAAAAATATAGTGCTGAAGGAGCCGGTCTGTGGGGGTGGCACAGATCCAGGAAGGCTGTGTGCCAGACGATCTCCAGCTGAGTGGTATAGCAGAGCCTGCCAAGGGGGGCATGCAAGGGCTAGGTGGATGAGAGAAAGGAAAGGAAAGGAGAGAGAGAGAAGAAACAACACCAAAAAAGAGAAATAAATAATAAATAAATAAATAAAATGTTGCTGAGGGAACCAGCTGGTAATGGTGTCACAGACCCTGGGAGGCTGCAAGCAGTGACTCTCTAGCAGCACGGTGCAGCACAGCCCCTGAAGAAGGGGCAGAGGTAGTGCACAGGGCTAAGTGGGTGGGAGAAAGGAAAAAAAAAAGGAGAGAGAGAGAAGAAACAGAGAGAAAAAAACAAGAACAAAGCAAACAAACCAAAAAAATCACAGCCCATAAAGAAGGGGAGGGGATGGCACACAGGACTAGCTGGGCAGCAGAAAGGAAAAGAAGGAATGTAGAGAGACAGAAGCAACAACAACAAAACAATATCAAAAAACAAAGCAAAAAATATCTAAAAAATGACATTGAAGGGGCCAGCCAATGGAGGCGGGGCAGACTTCAGCAGCAGTGAACTGGTGTCTCTCCAGCCAAGTGACCGTGGCCCTTTAGAAAACAGTGGAGACCTCATACAGGGAAGAAAGTTAGGAGTGGGAAAGTGTGTATCCTTAGTTACCCACCAGGTGCACTGTCTCCTCTTGGGACTCCATGAAGTTGCCTTCCTCTACTCCCTGTCTGCATTCCTTGATTGCTGTAGTCCAAGATGGCAAATCCATGCTGCATTAGCTGGTAGGGGACCTCCACTGAGTAGCTATCCTCGTTCTATATTTTCTGTCAGTATCTTATTCCAATAGGTGCTTGATCGAGTTCTTTATTGTTTTATTTGTTGCTTAGGATTCCAGGATTGACCTTTGTACCAGTTTTACTTATTTTTTCAGGTCTTTGCTCCAGAGAGACAGCATGGTGCTTCTGTCTGTAACACCTTGTTGGCTCCGCCTCTCACCTTTGTTTTTGAAAGACAGTTTTGCTGGGTAAAGTGTTATTGCATGACAGTTCTTTTTTTCAGCACTTTATATGCATCGTTTCATTGCTTCCTGGTCTCCAAGGTTTCTTAGGAGAAATTAGCACTTAGTCATATTGAGGACTTCTTATACGTCATACCGTACTTTTCTCTTGCTGCTTTCAGAACTCTTTCCTTGTCTTTGGCTTTCAATAGTTTGATTACAATGTGTCTCAGTGTAGATCTTTGGATACTTTCTACTTGGAGTTTGTCAGCTTCTTGGATTTGCTGATTTAATTCCTTACTTAAGTCTGGAAAGTTTTTTGCCATTATTGCTTAAAACATTCTTTCTGCGCCTTTATTTCTTTCCTCCCCTTCTGAGATTCCCATAATGTGTATTTTGGTTCAGTTGATGGTGTCCCACAATTCAATTTGTCTTTGATCATTTATCTTCATTATTTTCTCCTCTTTCTCTCGTGGCTCTACATGTTCTAATATCTTGTCTTCTATCTCACTTATCCTATCTCTGCCTACTCAAATCAATTGTTGAATCCGTCTTGCATTTTCCAGTTCAGCTTTGTATGCCTCAGTTCCAATTTTATGTTTTCTATCTTATTCTTAAAAATCTCATTTTGTTTCCGTATTTCTTTTAATTTGCTGCATGCATGTTATTTAAATTATTTGAGTATATATAACATTGTTTGAAATACTCCTATTTTGCCATTTATCCAGACTTCCATAAGCTTCAACGAGCCCTGGTGGTGCACTGGTTAAGCACTCAGCTGTTAATCGAAAGGTCAGCTGTTCAAACCTACCAGCTGCTCTGTGGGAGAAAGATGTTGCAGTCTGCTTCCATAAAAATTATATCTTTTGAAACTGTACTGGGCAGCTCTACTCTGTCCTATAGGGTCACTAAGAGTTGGAATTGTCTTGACAGCACTGGATTTGAAGTTTGGCCCATAGGCCTCATTTCTGTTCCTTTGTGTTCTTGCAATTAAGACATCATTTCTTGCATCTTTGTATGTCTTTTAATTTTTGTTGAACCTGGGACATTTGAGTGTTATACTGTGGTGTCTCTGGGACTCAAAATTTTCTCTCTCCCAAAGGACCGTGACTGTGTGTACATTTTCCTCACTCTCTTTTTTATTTGCTTTTCTCTCCCCTTAAATTCCACTAGGGCATGTTCTGACCCTTTGATTTTGCTGGCACTAACTCTGAGCTATGAAGAGAACTTGTCTTGAAAATTGACTTGGTGCTTCAGAGTTCCACTGGACCACACTTTTTTTTTATTTTTTAGAAACCGTGGGATCTTCAAGTCTTAGGAGAGAAGGTCCCCACTGTCTGTGCTGGTGCCAATGGGCTATTCTGGGAACACGGGTCACTGTTCCCACCTGTGTTGTGTGGCTGAGGTGTTCGGCGTGCTCTTCCCTTGGTGAACTAGCTCACTTCGGCAAGATGAGCAGCTATTTTTCTCCCTCCAAGAATTTTCTGTTTGTTTTAAGTGTCTGAGCTCTTTCCTGGACTCCTTAATAGATTGAATAGACTTTTCATTGGCTTTAGGTGGTTCTCAACTACCTTCTTTTTTAAAAAAAAATATTTTATTGTGTTTTCAGTGAAAATTTACACAGCAGTTTAGGTTCCCATTCAACAATTTCTATACAAATTGTTCAGTGACATTAGTTACATTCTTCACAATGCATGAAATTTCTCAATATTTCCATTCTGGTTCTCAACTACCTTCTAATCCACCTTCGTGTTTTAAAAGTTTCAGGTTTCAGAGGCAGATTCTTCTCAGTGCCCTTGGATACCTATTATAAAGAAGCCATTAATTTTAAAACAATCTCCTTTGTCTCATGGAGGCTAGAGGCAGAAACAGTTTTTTATTTTCCTTCAGTCCTGCCTGGAAGGGGTGAGGGTGACTGGTTTCTCTGCAGTTTTTCTTGCTACCCTCAGACATATATGAATTATCTGACTCCAAAGTGTGTCATCAGAGTAAGGTAAGTTCTTTCACCGCTCTCTTGGACCATGAGAGAGCAGTTTACAGTTTACACTTCAATGTTCACAGAGTAAGTCTCGGAACTTAAGCCTCACTGCCATGGGTGATGGGCCAAAGGGATTACTTTAGATAGAGAGAAAAACTTTCCACATTGTTAGCTGGCTCATGCTTCTTTCTGCTTTTGTCCAGGTGTTTTGTCTCTTGAACTGCTTTCCAGAGTTCAGAATCCATCCATCTGCCACTTTATTTGTTCTATTTTGCTTCTTTTTTCTTTAGTTGTTGGTGGTTGGAGGCTCTGAACTGCCAACACCATCATCTTGGGGAGAAGCTCTGGGAATACCCACAGTTTTGAACACTGGTCCACAGTTCTGATTACCATGAGCCTGAAGGGCTGAAACAGTGGTGTGTATGGAGCCAATGCATTTTTCATAGAATAGGCTAATAAGTTGTGGCACTCTGCTGAGGAAACTTAGATGACAGAGATTATTTACCCAAGGTCACACAGCTGGTATATGCAAGAGTTAACATGCAAGCCCAGTTAGTCTTTCTTCTGACAAAATCATTTTGATTATCCTTGAATCCACATTTCTTTCACTGTCTCCTCTTTGAAGCACCATTCCAATATGTCTGCACTGACGCTGCCTGATTGAAACCATATCTCCTCAAAATAAATATATTATGTTACACTAATTTTTGGTGTTTCTCTAAGAATTTAGGTTTTTGACAATTGCTGAGGTCAGAAGTTGGATCTGTAGCAGCTGACTGACATCCTCCAGAGATCTCACTGAACACAGGTGTGGCGTCCACAAAAGCCCTTTCAGTTTACTGTCTCCATGGAGACAGTAGGCGGTCTTCATAAGCCCTCATGGATTTTCCAGCTCTGCTACTTTTGTGTTTTGAGCTTGAATCCAATATTTAGTGTCAGTTTGGTGAATTTGTTGTTTTGAAGCACTTAGGACAGTCTCAAAATGGGGTATGACAAATCAAAGAAAGCAGTAAATTTACCTAGTGGAACTAGCTTGCTACATGGCCGAGAACTATGAGTCTAGGTCTTGTTTGCATTTAGACTTTTTTTTAGCTCCCTAACCACAGTTTATCAAACCAGTGACCACCTTGGGGTACTTTTCAGTTAGAGAGACTAGTCTATTTAAGGTCTAAATTAAAATATCATGGCTCCAAAACCAAGTAACAGAAATGGGATACTTATTTTAATTGCTATTCTGAGGCTCCCAAACATGTTCTAGATTCTAAAATAGGCTCACTGAAAGACACTGTTTAAATAAAAATTGATTGTAAGTTTTAAGAGAATGGGTCTCTAGCCGGCAGAATGAACTAGGTTCAGAAAGAATGAAACTAAGTTTCATATGGTTGTTACAAAGGAATCTCAGAGTTTTTTAAGCCACAAACTGTGTGCGCATGAGTTAGAACACCTTAAAAGCCACCAGGGCACTCACCACTGACAGGAAGACACTCAAGTAAGTATAAGCTAAGACATGAGATAGGTTGTCCACAAGTGACAAGAAAACTCTTATGCAACTAAGGTACACTGTAAAACAATGTACTGAACAAACCCACAGCAAGCTCCCTCTTAGGAATTTTATCTGACTCTGGGAGACAAGCTTCAGTCTAAGAGAATAGAATCCTTGACAAGTGAGACTGGAGCTCTCCCTACCGGGATGCTGGTTTGGGTTTTATGTTCAGAAATGCTATAAGCTGAGTACACTAGAAGTGATTTTGTATTTCAGTGTTCACCTTGGGATCACTTGCTCTGTCTTTTTCTTTCCTATTTGGGAAATAAGTTCCCATTTGTGTTGTCTTTTGTCTTTGAAGAACTTCAGTTTGGTGCTCATGTTTTGCCATAAGGTCTGAGAGCACTCCATCTGAGACTCTGGTAAGTTAACAAGTTTTATCTAGAACTTATTTTTCTGTCAATTGGGTTGATCTTACCAAACAATTGCTGTGTACATATTAAGAAACCGGGATTCCAATATGCTTTATATTGTGTTGTTTAGGCCTGGTAGCCTAGTTTTTTTTTTTTTTTTTTTTTTTTTTTTTTTTTTAATAAGTGAGTTTATGTAGTTTTTCTGTCTCGTTTTGTTGAGTGCTTGCCTCTGGCCTAGAACACTATGCCTGAGTTTCTGTCTTGTATCAGGGTGTCTTAAGTCTTTGTTTTTTCCTCCCAGTAAAACTACTTCTTGTGTCTGTCTCATGATTTGGGATTTTAGTATCTACTTTAAGAAACTTTTATTTAAATTCGTCTATTTGAAAAGTGCACTGAAAAAAGATAGATTGTTAATTTTGATTGATATAACAAGACTTTAAAAAGAAAAAAAATTAATTAAATTGATCCTTAAAGCATGCAGAAGATAAGGTTATGGAAATGGAATGGTTTTATTAAATTAGATTATAATATTCCTTTAAATAATATTATTCTGATTGGTTTAATGATAAATAAACACTTATAAAAATTTAGTAGTCTAAATATTCCAGAAATAAATGAAAGTGAATTCATTCTGACAGACTTTTATGTTCTGTGCTATGTTAACATTAAACACAAAATCTAAGCTACTCAAGCGAGATATTATATGAAAAGTGTTTTATTTAGGTAAAAAAAGGAATATTTTTATTAGTTTCAGAATGAGAATAAAGGAGGCATACAACAAACATAGAAAAAAAGGCTAGCCAAGAATAGTTGAGTTTCATTTACAAAACTGCTAAAAAGCTATGGTATTTACTGAGTAGATAAAAGGTTATGATAGAGAAAGAAGGCAAAACTGCTTACCAAGAGAATAGTAAGTAATAAAAGGGAAAGAATTTGGTTATCATTTGTCTTTCAAAGTACATAGGCCAACTAATACATATGTAAATGAATTGAGATTGACTATGAGCCTAAGAGGAGGGGTGGGTCAGGATCAGGCCTCCTCGGCACCCATCCTCTAAGCTTTTGAAGAAAGTACCCCTCTCATCCAGATGAAGACCTTTTAAGACAAAAAAAAAATCTTACTATATAAACCCGTTGCCATTGAGCAAATTCGGACTCATAGCAATTCTACAGGACAGAGTAGAGCTGTCCCATAGGGCTTCCAAGGACCAGCTGGTGGATTCAAACTGTTGACTTTTTTGTTAGCAGCCGAGCTCTTACTCAACACACTAGCAAGGCTCCGATAGGGTCGCTATGAGTCAAAACCAACTTGATGGCAAAGATTTTGTCTTACTATAATTATCAGAAATTGGATGGATTCCCATCATAAAAGAACCGTAAACAAGTATTCTCTATTGTAGAAGAATTTTAAGAAGCCAAAAGATAGAGATTTCAAAGAGACATACCTGAAATTGCCTGGGAAAATGTGTCCACCCCAGCCAGAGAGATATTTTTTTTTTCCAAAAATCAATCAATAACATCTAAAGCTAGATTGAAAAAAATATGGGGAATGGTAAAGATTTGAATGAAAATATAAACTCTCTAAACAAAGTTTATTTCAGCAGTAATTATGCTTTGTGGTGCATAGACCTCAAATAATTTTCAAGATTTTTAGGTAACTTATTGGTATTAAATTGAGTTAATAGATATTGATTATAATTTAAGTTTATATAATTTTTATTTTTATGTCACAGAGAAAGAATACATATATACATATATATCTGCTAATTAATGGATTCATTTCTGCCACTTAAAGGGTTGTACTGTAAAAGAAAGTTCATCCAACATAATGCAGAAATTATTGAACAATATCATTAATATCACATGCAAGTAAAATTTTGATGAAGATGATTTAAAAACAGTTGCAGCAGTACATAGACATGAAACTGTCAGAAATTCTAGCTGGATTAAGAAGACCACGTGGAATGAGGGATATCATTGTTGATGTCAGATGGATCTTACCTGAAAGCAGAGAAAACTAGAAAGATGTTTACTTAAGACTTATTGGCTATGCAAAGGCATTTGACTCTGTGGAGCATAACAAAACTTGGATAATATTGAAAAGAATGGGAATTCTAGAACACTTAATCGTGCTTAGATGGAACATGAACATAGACCAAGGAGCAGGCCACTTGAACAGAACAAGTGGATATTGCATAGTTTAAAATCAGGAAAGGTAAGCATCATGGCTGTATCCTTTCACAATACTTATTCAATCCGTATGCTGAGCCAATAATCCAAGATGGACTATATGAAGAAGAATGCAGTTTAAGGATTGGAGAAAGATTCATTAACAACCTGAGATATGCAGAAGATAAAACCTTGCTTGTTGAAAGAAAATGGGACTTGAAGCACTTACTGATGAAGATTAAGACTACAACCTTCACTTCCAGCAACATGGTGATCTAGGAAGAAGCACCACACCATCCCTCCACAGCAAATATCCGAAAAACTAAGCCAAACAGAGAAAACAGCAATCCCAAAACATTAAACATCAAATGAAGAGATAAAGAACTCAGCCAAGCACCAAATGGAATAAGAAACTGAAAGAGAACAGAAAGTGAGGAGACATGCATGCAGAGGTCCCCTATCAGCTAACACAGAATGGATCTGCTATGTTGGACCTCTATCAGATACTAGCAAATAGGGGTATGAGAAAGCAGATTCAAGGAGCTTCCAGCAGGAGACAGAACAACTGGTAATGGGCAATATACGCTTTCCCACTCCCCACACTTCTTCACCCCCACTCAGCCTCTTCTGCTTCTCTCAGGCACAGTCTCTTGGCCAGGAAGCACCGGCTGCTTGGATTCCATCCAGCTACACTGGCCAGCTCCCTGAGTGTCATTTGTTGGCTGCTGGTGTTGCCTTTTCCCCTTCTTTTAATTTCTTCCTTACCTGTCACCAAGTCCCTCTCCTTTTGCTCAAATACCTGGCTCCGTGCGCCAACTTTGCTTCCTCTTGAGGGGCTGCGGAGCTCTGCTCGATTGTGGAACTGCTTCCCAGTCCATGCTGCCATACTGGTGGGATCCCAGGGCTTTTATTTGTTTGTTTGTTCTAACTTGTTTGTTTGTTTTCGTTTTCTTTTCTCTACTTGGGAGCCCGTTCTGGCCAGGCAGTGCTGCACAGCTTGGGACCTACCCCCTCAGCTCGCACAGATGCGCAGAAGGATCACTGAGGGCATTTCTTTTCTCATGTTTTTTGGGGGTTTTTCTTATTTTTTTAAATTTCTTTTGTTTTGTTTTCCCTCTTTTTCCTTTTTTGTCTTTCATCATTACTCAGTTTCTCGTCTCTCTATACCTTCCTTCTTTTCCTGTCCCCTGAAAACCTGGTGCTGAGTGACACACCTACGCCTCCTAGCCAGGCTGTACTTCAAAACCTGGGAACAACTTCCCCAGACTTCGTAGCCACACAGGTGAGATCCCTGGGAGCTTTTCTTTTTTTCTTCCTAATTTTTATTCAGTCATCCTTTACTTTTCTTTTCTTTTTCTTCTTCCTCTTTTTGTTATCCTCCATTTCATAGTCTCTCATCTCTCCACTCCAATGGCAAATTCTACTAGCACTCTTTTTTATTTGTTTGTATGTTTTTCACTCCTGTAGCTCTCTCTTATCTCCCATACCCATCTTAGCTCCACACATCACAATCTTCCCGCTCCATCCTGCCTACCTGCACCGTGCACTTAACGTCACACCACCAAGCACACCAAGCAGCACAGGAATGCCCTACCAGAACCTGCCCTGCACTGATTACTGACTACCCCTGGTGGCTGTAGTAAGTGCTACAAACAACCCATTCCAGCAACTCCTCTTCAGCTAGAACTGCCCTACTGTACCATATATGAGCAACTGACCATGCCAATTGGAGAAGGAGGTGAAAAGTATCATGCCCACAGACGAGCAAACAACAAAGAACATACAGCCCGCCTGCTCAGACATAGCCAAATTTGAAAACAAACAAACAAACAAAAAAACCACAGGACAAAAGAAACAAATCTGCAAACAACAAAAGAGAAAAATACTACTGAATGCCCTGAAGACAGCAGACAACATCAAACGATTCACAAAAATAGGAAGGAGGGTTCCAGTAGGGGTCCAAAATAAAACATCAGCTAACTTTCCAGTAGAAGAAAAGTCACCAGAACTACATGATGGAGAATACAAATCTCTAATACTCAGAGTAGCCAATAGTTGAAGCAAAAAACAGACAAAAATGACGAAAAAAATAGAGAAATTCATGGAAAAGGCAGACAAAAAATGGAAGAATTCAGGAAAATAAAGCAGGAAAAAAATACCAAAATAAATTCACAACAAGAAATTATACAAAAACAATGATTAGAAATCCAAAAGAGAAACAAGATTTCAGAAATGGACAGTGTCATAGAAGGGCAGAGGAGCAGATCTGAAACTGTGGAAGACAAGATCAAAGGAATTGAAGACAAACACTTGGATACAACTCTGTTCAAGGAAAACTCAGAAGAAAAGAACAAAGAAAAATGAAGAGACCCAGAGAATTATGTGGGATAAAATCAAAAGCAAAAATTTCCGAGTGATTGGAGTTCCAGAGCAGGGGGAGAAAACAGAAAACACAGATAGGATCATTGAAGAACTGTTGACAGAAAACTCCCCCAATATCATGAAAGATGAAAAACTGTCTATCCAAGAAGGACGATGAATCCCATATAGAATAGACCCCAAGATAAAATCTGCAAAGCATATCATAATCACACTCACCAAAACCAAAGACAAAGAATCCTGAGAGCAGCATGAGAAAAACAAGAAATCACATACAGAAGAGAAACAATAAGACTAAGCTCAGATTATTAGGCAGAAACCATAGAGGCAAGAAGACAATGGGATGAAATATATAAAACCTTGAAAGAAAAAAAATTGCCAACCAAGAATAATATATCTTGCAAAACTCCCGTTCAAATATGATGGTGAAATTAGGACATTTCCACATAAACAGAAATTTAGGGACTACATAAAAACGAATCTAAACTTACAAGAATTATTAAAGGGAGTCCTTCAATCTGAGAACAAACAACTTCAGCTCATGGGCTGAATCAAGGACGCAAAATTCTACCAGCCAGATACCAATCTGGGAAATGAATTCTCAAGGACTACCCAAAACCAATAGAAATACAACAGGGAATCAGAGCAGTTAATCTGTAAATGACAACAAAATCAGAACAATAAAACAGGAAATAAACAGTGTAGGTATAAAACCCTCTAATGGAAAGGAACTCAAGGCAACACAAGTAATAACAGACTGCTACAAACTTATAAAGATAAGAATAAATTTCACTGTAACCACAAAGAAAGTTAACTAACCTACTTATAAAAATAAAGAGTAAAAACGTAAATTCTCAGTAAAAGCAAAACCCACTAAAGCAAAAGAAATGAAAAAAAAAAATCCACAAACAAAAGGAATTCAGCACAACAGAGTAAGAACAAAGAAAACGTCAGCACCACAAAAAAACACTACAAAATGACAGGAATAAGCTCACTTCTATTAATAATTACACTGAATGTAAATGGACTCAATGCACCCATAAAGAGATGGAGAGTGACAGAATGGATGAAAAACAGGACCCATCAGTATGCTGTCCACAAGACACACACCTTAGAAAAAATACTTGAATTTATTAAAAATCAAAGGTTGGAGAACAATATATCAAGATAACAACTACCAAAAAAGAGCAGGAGTGGTGATACTAAACTCAGATATAATAGACTTTAAAACAAAATCCACCATAAAAGACAAAAAAGAACATTATATAATGATTAAGGGGAAGATCCGTCATGAAGACATAACCATAATAAACAGCTACACACCAAATGATAGGGCTCCAAAATACATGAAACAAACTCTAACAGCACTGAAAGGAGAAATTGACAGTTCCACAATTAATAGCAGGAGACTTCAACACACCACTCTCAATGAAGGACAGAACATCTAAAAAGAATCTCAGCAAAGATCCAGAAGACCTAAAGGGCACAATCAGCCAACATGACCTCATAGACTTATATAGAGCACACCATCAAACAGCTGCAAAGTACACATTCTTTTCCAATGCACATGGAACTTTCTCCAGAATAGACCACATCTCAGGCCACAGAGCAATCAATCCTCAAAAAGATCCAAAACCTTGAGATAATACAAAGTATGTTCTCTGACCACAATGCCATCAAGGTAGAATTAACAACAGAAAGAGCAAGGAAAAAAAATCAATTACATGGAAACTGAATAACACCTGGCTTACAAACCACTGGGTAATAGAAGAAATCAGAGATGGAATGAAAAAATTCCTAGAATCAAACGAGAATGAAAACACATCATACCAAAACCTTTGGGCCACAGCAAAGGCAGTTCTTAGAGGACAATTTATAGCAATAGGTAAACACATCAAAAAAGAAGAGAGGGACAAAATCAAAACATTAACTACACAACTCAAACAAATAGAAAGAGAACAGCAAAAAAGCCCACAGCCACCAGAAGAAATGGAATGATAAAGAACCGAGCAGAAATAAATGAAATAGAGAATAGAAAAACAATAGAAAGAATCAACAAAATCAAAAGATTTTTCTTTGAAAAAATCAACAAAATCAACAAACCACTGGCCAGACTGACAAAAGGAAAACAGGAGAGGATGCTAATAACCCAAATAAGAAATGAAATGGGGTAAATTACAACAGACACAACTGAAATAAAAAGGATGATAATACAATATTATGACAAAGAATACTCCAACAAATTTGAAAACCTAGAGGAAATAGATACATTTCTAGCAACACAATACCTACCCAAACAACAACAAAGTGATGTTGAAAATCTGAACAGACACAAAACAAGAGAAGAGATTGAAAAGGTAATGAAAAAAACTCCTAACAAAAAAAGCCCTGGCCAGGATGGCTTCTCTGTAGAATTCTACCAAATATTCAGAGAGGAGCTTGTACAAGTACTACTCAAACTATTTCAGAGCATAGAAAAGGAAGCAACACTTCCAAATTCATTCTATGAAGCCAGCATAACCCTGATAACAAAACCAGGCAAAGACGCCACAAAAAAAGAAAACTACACACCAATATCTCTCATGAATATAGATGCAAACGTACTCAACAAAATTCTAACCAATAAAATTCAGCATCATAACAAACAAAAAATACACTATGACCAAGTAAGTTTCATATCAGGTATGAAAGGCTAGTTCAACATTAGAAAATCAATCAACGTAATCCACCACATAAATAAAAGGAAAGAAAAGAATCACATGATCATCTCCGTTGATGCAGAAAAGGCATTTTACAAAGTCCAACGCCTATTCCTGGTAAAAACTCTCCATAAAATACGTGTAGAAGGGAAATTTCTCAACATAATAAAGGGCATCTATGCAAAACCAATGGCCAACATCATTCTTAATGGAGACAGGCTGAAAACATTCTCCTTGAGAACAGGAACAAGGCAAGTATGCCCTTTATCACCACCCCTATTTAACATAGTGCTGGAAGTTCTAGCTAGAGCAATAAGGCAAGAAAAAGGAATAAAGGGCATCCAATATGGTAATGAACAAGTTAAACTGTCCCTGTTTGCAGATGATATGACATTATACATAGAAAAGCCTAAAGACTCCATAAGAAATCTACTGGAACTAGTAGAAAGATTCAGACGAGTAGCAGGATACAAGATAAACATACAAAATTCAGTTGGATTCCTATACAGCAACAAGGAGAATGATGAAAAAGAAATCAAGAAAACAATACCATTCATAATAGCCCATACAAAAATAAAATACTTAGCAATAAATCTAAGCAGGGATGTAAAAGACCTATACAAAGAAACTACAAAACACTACTTCAAGAAACCCAAAATGATCTACGTAAATGGAAAAACATACCATGCTCATGGATAGGGAGACTCAACATTGTGAAAATGACAATTCTACCCAAAGCAATTTAGAAATACAATGCAATCCCGATCCAAATACCAACAACATTCTTCAAAGAGATGGAAAAACTAATCATGAACTTTATATGGAAAGGGAAGAAGCCCCGAATAAGTAAAGCACTACTGAAGAAGAAGAATAAAGTTGGAGGACTCACACTACCTGACTTCAGAACCTACTATACAGCTACAGTAGTCAAAACAGCCTGGTACTGGTACAACGACAGATACATTGACCAATGGAACAGAATTGAGAACCCAGATGTAAATCCATCCACCTACGGTCACCTGATCTTCGACAAGGGCCCAAAGTCCATCAGATGGGGAAAAGACAGTCTTTTTAACAAATGGTGCTGGCAAAACTGGATATCCATCTGCAAAAATATGAAACAGGACTCATACCTCGCACCGTATTCAAAAACTAATTCAAAATGGATCGAAGACCTAAGTATAAAGCCCAAAATTATAAAGTTCGTAGAAGAAATATAGGACTAAGCGACAGGCCTTAATACACGGCATTAAGAGGATACAAACCAAAACCATCAACACATAAACCCCAGAAGATAAGCTAGATAACTGGGCTCTTCTAAAAATCAAACACCTATTCTCTTTAAAAGACTTCGCCAAAAGAGTAAAAAGAGAACCTACAGACTGGGAAAAAAATTTTTGGACAGTATAAGTCAGACAAAGTTCTAACCTGCATAATCTACAGGAAAATCCAACACCTCTGCAAGAAAAAGACAAATAATACTATTAAAAAATGGGCAAAGGAAATGAACAGACACATCACCAAAGAAGACATTCCAGCAGCCAACAAATGCATGAGGAAATGCTCACAATCACTAGCCATTAGAGAAATACAAATTAAAACCACAATGAGATACCGTCTCACCCCAGCATTACTGGCATGAATCAAACACACTGGAAATAACCAATGTTTGAGAGGCTGCAGTGAGACTCGAACTCTTATACACTGTTGGTGGGAATGCAAAATGATACAACCATTTTGGAAAATGATATGGTGCTTCCTTCGTAAGGTAGAAATAGAAATACCGTAGGATCCAGCAATCCCACTCCTAGGAATATATCCTAGAGAAATAAGAGCTATCACTAGAATGGACATATGCACACCTATGTTCATGGCAGCATTGTTCACAATAGCAAAACGATGGAAACAACCTAGATGCCCATCAAAAGAGGAATGGATAAACAAACTATGGTACATACACACAATGGAGTACTACGCAAAGATAAAGAACAATGATCAATCTGTGAAGTATCTCATAACATGGATGAAACTGGAGGACATTATGCTAAGTGAAATAAGTTAATCACAAAAGGACAAATACTGTATGAGATCTCTACTGTAAAAAGTAATAAAAAGTTTACAAACACCAGTAACAATCTTTGCTGGTTACGAGGGATGGGAGGGAGGGGAACACTTAATCAGCAATAGATAAGTGGTATCTTTGGTGAATAGTGAGACAATACACAATACTGGGGAAACCAGCACAACTTGTTCAAGAAAAGGTCATGGAAGCTCCATAGAAACATCCAAACTGTGAGGGACTGAATTGTTGGGTGGAGGGCTGTGGGGACCATGGTCTCAGCGAATATCTAGCTCTATTGGCATAATGGTTTATAAAGACAATGTTCTACATTCTACCTTGGTGAGTAGCCTCTGGGGTCTTAAAAGCCTGTGAGCAGCCATCTAAGATACTCCACTGGTCTCATCCCTTCAGGAGCAAGGGAGAATGAAGAGAAAAGGGTACAAGGAAAAGATTAGTCCAAAAGACTAATGGACCACAGCTACCAAGTCCTGCACCAGACTGAGTCCTGTACAGCTTGATGGTGCCCAGCTACCGCCACTGACTGCTCTGACCAGGATCACAACAGAGGGTTCTGGACAGAGCTGGAGAAGGATGTAGAACAAAATTCTAACACACAAAAATGATCGATTTACTGGCCTGAAAGAGACTGGAGAAACCCAGAGAGTATGGCCCCCTTACACCCTTTTAGTGCAGTGGTGAAGTCATTCCGAGGGAACCCAAGGTTGAATAAGGACAGTGTTGACATGTAGTTGGGTTGTTAACCATTGTCATAGGGCAACACGTGTACTAACTATTCAATGAGAAACTACTTTGTTCTGTATACCTTCATCTAAAGTGAGAATAGCAGCACAACTGGTGGAAAGTAATTGATGTCACTGAACTGTGCATGTAGAAATTTTTGAAATGGTGTATCTTTGGCTATGTAGATTTTCACTAAAAAAAAGAGATGAGAAGAGAGAGTGTTGACATGTCGTTGGGTTGTTAACCAATGTCATAAAACAATATGTGTACTGACTGTTTAATGAGAAACTTTTTGTTCTGTAAACCTTCACCTAAAGTACAATAAAAAACAAAACTACAGCCTTCAGTATGGATTACACATCAGCATAAAGAAAACAAAAATCCTCACAAAAGAACCAATAAAGAGCATCATGATAAATGGAGACTATAATTGAAATTGTCAAGGATTTCATTTTATTTAGATCCACAAGCAATGCCCATGTAAGCAGCAGTCAGTAATCCAATGACATATTTCATTGGGAAAATCTGCTGTAAAAGGCCTCTTTAAAGTGTTAAAAAGCAAAGATACCGTTTTAAGGACTAAGATATGCCTGACCCAAGCTATGGTATTTTCAGTCACCTCTACTGCATGCAAAAGCTAGACAATGAAGAAGGAAGACCAAGGAAAAATTGATGCATTCGAATTATGGTGTTGGTGACGACTGTTGACTATGTCATGGACTGCTGAAAGAACGAACACACATGTCTTGAAAGAAGTACAGTCCAATGCTTCTTAGAAGTGAGGATGGCAAGACTTCGTCTCACGTACTTTAGGCATGTTATCAGGAAGGAGCAGTCCCTGGAGAAGGACGTCATGCTTGGTAAATTACAAGGTCAGCAAAAAAGAGGAAGACCCTCAACAAAATGGATTGACATAATTGGTTGAAATAATTGGCTCAAACATAGCAAGTTTTTTAATGGTGGAGCAGGACCAGGCAGTCTTTCATTATTTTGTAACTAGGGTTGGCATGAGTCAGAACTGACACGACAGTGTCTAACAAAAACATCAACCCATGGAGTTTTTTTGGAGCCCTGGTGGCGCAGTGGTTAAGAGCTTAACTGCTAAGAAAAAGGTCAGCAGTTCGAATCCACAGACCGCTCCTTGGCAACCCTATGTGGCAGTTCTGCTCTGTCCTATAGGGTCGCTATGACTTCGATTTGTCTCGAAGGCAATGGGGATTTTTGTTTGTTTTACTCAAATGTTTACAGACTTAACGATCTTGGTATATTCTTGGTATATCTTGACTACGTGGTATTACTTCTCAAGATTATTATGTGTTATGTCTGTAGCTGTTTGAAAATAAGTTTAATCATTATGTTTAGAGACATTTTTTCTGAAATTTCTTTGAGTTGACATCATTTGGGTTTGCATTACTTTTGTAATTAATTTCCATTAAGTCCTTCAGTTTTAAGAGTTATTATTATTACAAGTCATTCATAGGCATATTAAGTTTTGTCATCTGCAGATTAGTTTTTACTTTGCTCACTTGCTGAAAATGCTTGACCAAAATATTTCAACAAAAGATGGACTATATTGGACTCATGAAAGTTCTGTGATATTTTTAACTTGGATACAACTAGATTGAATGAAGTTTTCCAGAAATCCTGTGTAGAAGCTGATGGGTTTACAGACTGCTGCTGATTCAGAATTGCATGGAACTGAAATTACCTACATATGACTGATTGGACAAAAGGATAACTATGGGCTTCATGTAGTAATATTGTTGTTTTAATGTTCTCGTTTCTGGATAAAAGAAACCAGTTTCCAGCCTTCTGCTACATTATCTAACTTATGAGTTTGCTTTTTTTTTTTTTCCTGCAGATTTGGACTGGTTGTTGTTATGTTATTCCTGTGTGTTTATATAATCAATTAAACAAAAATGAATATAAAATGTATGAGGATAATGATAAGTTAAGACCAGAAAAAAAAAAACTTTAAGAAGAATTAGGAGATGAGGAAAACCCTTGTCGTAGGATATTCTGTAGCTAGCATAGTGCTATTACTTACTGAAATACCTGATTCTTGCATTAAAGGAAATCATATTTTAAATGGGTTTAGAACTGTAGCTTTTTTAAAAAAAATTATTGTGCTTTAGGTGAAAGTTTACAGCACAAATTATTTTCTCATTCAAAAATTTATACACAAATTGTTTTGTGACATTGGTTGCAGTCCCCACAATGTGTCAGCACTCTCCTCTTTTTCCTTTCCACCCCGGGTTCTCCGTGACCATTCCTCCAGGTTTTCTGTCCCTTCCTGCTTTCTTGTCTTTCTTTTGGGGCAGATGTTGCCCATTAGTTCTCCTAAACTTGTTTGAACTCAGAAGCACGTTCTTCATGTGTGTTATTGTTTACTTTATAAACTTGTCTAATCTTTGGCTGAAAGGTGGACTTCAGGAGTAGCTTCAGTTCTGAGTTAGCAGGGTGTCTGGTGACCATAGTCTCGGGGGTTCCTTCAGTCTGTCAGACCAGTAAGTCTGGTCTTATTTTGTGAATTTGAATTTTGTTCTACATTTTTCTCCTGCTTTGTACAGGACCCTATATTGTGAACCCTGTCAGAGGTGTCGGTGGTGGTAGGCAGGCATCATTTAGTTCTTCTGGGCTCAGGCTGGTGAAGGCTGTGTTTCATGTGGTTCATTAGTCCTTTAGACTAATATTTTCCTTATGTCTTTGATTTTCTTCATTCTTCTTTGATCCGGATGGGATGGGACAAATAGATGTATCGCGGATGGCCGCTTGTAAGTTTTTAAAACCCCAGATGTTACTCACCAAAGTAGGATGTAGAACGTTTACTTTATGAACTGTGTTATGCCAATTGAACCAGATGTCCCCCAAGACTATGGTCTCCACCCCTCAGCCTCAGCAACACAGTTCCTAAGGTGTTTGGATGTGTTTAGGAAGCTTCTATGAATTTGGCTTGATCAAGCTGTGTTGACTTTCCCTATATTTTGTGTTCCCTTTTCCTCTCACCAAAATTAAAACTTGTCTAGTATCTAGTTAGTGATTTCCCATTCCCATCCCTTCCCTCCCTCGTAACCATCAAAGATTTTTTTTTGTGTGTATAAAAATTTTCTTGGGTTTTAATAATAGTGGTTTTATTCAGCTTTTGTTCTTTTGTGACTGTCCTATTTCACTCAGCATAATTCCCTCCAGATTCATCCATGTTGTGAGATGTTTCTCAGATTCATCATTGTTCTTTGTCCTTGCATATTATTCCATACTGTATATCACCATAAATTGTTTACCCATTTTTCTGGTGATGGGCTCTTAGGTTGTTTCCGTCTTTTACCTAATGTGAATAATGCCTCAGTGAACATACGCTTGCATATGTCTATTAATATGACAACTGTTATTTCTCTAGAATATATTCCTAACAGTGGATTGCTGGATCTTATGGTATTTCTATTTCTAGTTTTTAAGGAGGTGCCATATCATTTTCCATAGTGGTTGTACCATTTTACATTCCCACCAGCAGTGCATAAGAGTTCCAATCTCCCCACAACCTCTCCAACATTTATTATTTTCTGGGTTTTTTTTTTTTTATTCGTCCCATCAATGTTGGGGGTGAGATGGTATCTCATTGTAGTTTTGATTTTCATTTCTCTAACGGTTAATGATTGGGAGAATTTACTCATGTGACTGTTAGCTGCCTGAATGTCTTCTTTGGTGAAGTGTCTGTTCATATCATTTTGCCCATTTTTGATTGGATTATTTGTCTTTTTGTTGTTGAGGTGTTGAAGTGTTCCATAGATTTTAGAAATTAGAACCTTGTCAGTTATGTTGTAGCCAAAAAAATTTTTCCAGTCTCTAGTCTCTCTTTTACTCTTTTGGTGAAGTCTTTTGATGAGCGTAAGTGTCTAATTTTTAGGAGTTCCCAGTTATCTAGTTTCTCCTCTGGTGGTTTTGCATTGTTAGTTGTGGCTTCTATTCTCTTTATGCCATGTATCAGGGATCCTAGCATTGTCCCTATTTTTTCTTTTATGATATTTATAGTTTTAGGTTTAATATTTAGGTCATTGATCTATTTTGCATTAGCCTTTTGTATGGTTAGAGATATGGTGTCTGTTACAATTTTTTTTTTAGTTGTACTTCACTTGAAGGCTTACAGAACAAATAGTTTCTCATGAAACAGTAGTACACATATTGTTTTATGACGTTGGTTAAAACCCCACATGTCAACCCTCTAACTTCACAACCTTTTTTTTTTTTCGTGAAAATACACATAGCCAAAGATACACCATCTCAAAAATTTCTACATGCACAGTTCGGTGGCATTGACTACACTCTTCCAGTTGTGCTGCTATTCTCACTTAAGATGAAGGCTTACAGAACAAAATAGTTTCTCATTTAACAGTTACTACA
>NW_004444006.1:1438326-1450196 GCF_000243295.1 Trichechus manatus latirostris | reverse complement strand
TGAATTTGTCTATTTTTTCCTCATGTTTGTCAGCTTTTTGCCTCAGTTCTTGGATAATTCTGAGTATTAGAGATTTGAATTCCCTATCAGGTAGTTTTAGTGCATTTTCTTCCACAGGAGAGTCATCTGGTGTTTTATTTTTGATGACTACTGGAACCATCCTGTCTTGTTTTTGTAAATGTTTTTTTTTATTGTCTGCTGTCTTCAGGGCATTCAGTAGTTATTTTTCTCGTTTATAGATTGTAGATTTGTTTGTTTTGTCCCTTTTTAAAAAAAATTGACTATGTCTGAGCAGGCAGACTGTGTGTTCTTTGTGGGCACAATACTTTTCCCCTCCTTCTTCATCTGACAGGGTCAGTCACTCAGATATGGTACGGCAGGGCAGGTCTAGTGGAAGAGGAGTTACTGAGATGGGTTGTTTGTGGTGCTTACTACAGCCACCAGAGCGGGTTGGTAATCAGTGCAGGGCAGGTTCCAGTTGGTCATGCCTGTGCTGCTTGGTAGTGTGATGTCAAGTGCACAGTGCAGGTAGGCAGGATGTAGCGGGGAGATTGTTATGTGTGGAGCTAAGATGGATATGGGAGAGAGGAGAGAGGAACAGGAGCCAAAAACATACAAACAAACAAAAAAGAATGTTAGGGGAGCTTGCCATTGGAGTGGAGAGATGAGAGACTGAAATGGAGAAAAACAGAAAGGGAAGGAGGAAGAAAAGAAAAGAATGAATAAATAAGAATCAGAAAGAACTGCAAAGTTCCCAGGGATCCCACCGGTGCAGCTGTGAGGTCTGGGGAAGTTGCTCTCAGGTGTTGCAGTACAGCTTGGCTAGAAGGCGTAGAGGTATACAACGCCAGGCATTCAGGGAACAGAAAGAGAAGGAAGCTATAGAGAGACGAAAAACTGAGCAATGAAGGAAGACAAACAGGGGAAAAGAGGAAAAAGAAAACAAAACAAATTAAAAAAATGAAAACAAGAAAGGCCCCCAGAGAAACAGAAAAAAAAAAAAAAAAACAAAGTAAAAAGAAATGCCCTCAGGGATCCCTCTGCATGTCTGTGGATGCCAAAGTGGAGTCTCCCTGCCACTCTTCTCAGCCTGGCCAGAAAAGTCTCCCAACTGAAGAAAAGGAAAAGAAAACAAACAAACAATTGAAAACAAACAAATGAACAAAAGCCCTGGGATCCCACCAGCGCGGCAGCCCAAACCGGGAAGCAGCTCCACACTCGAACGGAACTCCGCAGCCCTTCAGGAAGAAGCAAAGAAGTAAAGATGGCGCACGGAGCCAGGTACTCAAGCGAAAGGAAGGGGAGGTAGGGAGAGGCAAGCAAGAAATCAAAAGAATCAGGAAAAAAAAAGGAAAGCAACACCAACAGCCAACAAATGGTGCTCAGAGAAGCCAGCTAGTGTGGGCTGTTATTTCTGGACAAGAGACTGTGTCCTTGGGAAGCAGAGGGGGCCGAGTGTGGTTGAAGAAGGGTAGAGAGTGGGAAAGCGTATATCACAAATTGCCGGAGCTCTGCAGCCCCTCAGGAAGAAGCAAATTTGGCGAACGGAGCCAGGTATTTGACCAAAAGGAGAGGGAGATGGTGAGAGGTAAGGAAGAAATCAAAAGAAGCGGAGAAAAGCAACACCAGCAGCCAACAAATGGCACTCAGAGAGCCACCCATTCAGGTGTATGGAATCCAAGCAGCTGCTGTTTCCCAGTCAAGAGACTGTGGCCGCGGGAAGCAGAGGAGGCCGAGTCAGGGTGAAGAAGGGTGGGAGGTGGGAAAGCATATATCACCAATTTCCGGTTGTTTCGTCTCCCGCTGGAAGCTCCGTGTGGCTGCTTTCTTGTACCCCCTGTTTGCTGGTCTTCGATAGGAGTGCAAGATGGTGGATCAATGCTGCGTTAGCTGGTAGGGGACCTCTGCATGAATCTCTCCTCGCTCTCCATTCTTTGTCAGTTTTCTCACTCCGTTTGGTGCTTGGCTGAGTTCTTAATCTCTTCATTTGATGTTTTAGGGTTTCAGGATTGTTGTATTCTCTGTTCGGCTTAGTTTTTCAGATCTTTGCTGTGGAGGGACGGCGTGGTGCTTCTGCCTAGAGCACCATTTTGCCAGAAGTCTCCCTTACAATTTTTAATGATGGACATCCACTTTTGCCCTAACCATTTGTTGAAAAGGCTGTCTTTTCTCTGTTTAATGGGCTTTGGTCCTTTGTCAAAGATCACCTGACCCTAAGTGGATGGATTTATGTCTGAGTTCTCGATTCTGTTCCATTGGTCTAAGTTTCTGTCATTGCCCCAGTACCAGGCTGTTTTGACTACCAATGCTGTTTAGTAGGTTCTGAGATCAGGTAGTGTGAGGCTTCCTATTTTGTTCTTTTTCTTCAATAATACTTTGCTTATCCAGGGCCACTTTCCTTTCCATATTAAGTTGGTGACTAGTTTTTCCATCTCGTTAAAAAATGTTGTTATTATTTGAATTGGGATTGCATTATATCTGTAGATCACTTTGGGCAGAATTGACATTTTCACAATGTTGATTCTTCCTATCATGAGCGTGGTATGTTTTTCCATTTATGCTGTTCTCTTGGTTTCCTGCAATAATGTTTTGTATTTTCCTTTGTATAGGTCTTTTATGACCATGGTTAGATTTTTTCCTAACTATTTTATCTTTTTAGGGGTGTTATAAATAGTATTGTTTCCCTGATTTCCTTTTCAATGTTGTCTTTGTTGTTGTATAGGAATACAATGGATTTTTTTATATTGCTCTTGTATCCTGCTACCCTGCTTAATCTTTCTATTAGTTCCAGTTGTTTTCTTGTGGAACCTTTGGAGTTCTCTATGTATAAAGTCATATCATCTATGAATAGCGATATTTTTGCTTCTTCCTTTCCAGTTTGGATTCCCTTTATTTATTTTTCTTGCCTTGTTGCTCTAGCTAGGACCTCCAGCACAAAGTTAAATAGGAGTGGTGATAAAGGTCATCCTTTCCTTGTTAGCGTTCTCAGTTGTCAAGGGGAATGTTTTCAGCCTTTTTCTGTTGAGAATGATGTTGGCTGTTGGTTTTGTATAGATGCCCTTTATTATGTTGATGAATTCCCCTTCTATTCCTATTTTATTGAGAGTTTTTTCAGGAACAGGTGTTGCGGTTAGAATTGCAACTTTTGAATTAGAAGTGTCTGTTGATAAACTTAGCAAAATTGTAGAGACCATAACTAAAGTAGTATCTGAAGTTTGAATATTACTTTACAAAATAGAATAGCATTATATTTCCTTTTAGTCTCCCAAGAAACAGTATGTGCCTTAATAGATGGATATTGCTGTGTTAGTATGCAATCTGAGGTTTTGCAGAATGTAGTTGCTGCTGAGGCACATGCAAAGCAGTTGCTGAGGCTACTTAAGTATAAACAAACACCTCATGGGGTTTGTTTCCTTGGTTTAAAGACCTAGGACCATGGATTTATGGGTCATTTCAGTCAATTGTCTTAACACTGTTCTACCTTCTAGTTTATTGTCTAGTGTATGGGATCTTAAAGGCTTACAAGCGGCCCTCCAAGGTGCAGCAATTGATCTCTGTTTGTCTGGAGCAGCGGAAGAAAAGAGAGCTAGGCAGAGGACGAACTAAACTCAATGTCTGATTACCTCCACTAATAGCTGTATTCTTTGCCATGAGGCCAGAAGAATCTGATGGTGCCAGGCTACCATTATTGAATATTTGTGATCAAAGATTCTATAGAAGAATCGTGATCAGAGGAGACAAAGACAAAATCAATTTAGTTCTCCTGGAATCCAGATTTCTGGGTTCATGGAATTCGGGTGACCCACCCAGGCTATCTGCCCTGAGGTGTCCTTTTGAAACTTGAAGGAACTGGTTCCTTGGAGTCACCTTCAGGTCAAACAGTAGCCTAATAAGTAGCTTAGCAGAGACTGTTTGGTCTTAGGCGTTGGGCTCTTTTAGAGAATTATCTATGTGCAGCCAGTTTCGAGGAGCAGGAACCCCAGGGTCTGACTGGAAAATGTAGGTCAAGTCCTTAGTGATTCTGTTTCTTCAATGGCCTGGAAATTTGCTCATGTTTTGATGTTATCTCCCGATAAATTTGCATAACAATGACCTATGTAAACTGCTTTCACTGTCTCCTCTTCAGAGAGCCTTCCCAATATGTTCTCTTTGATGTTGCCTGGTTCAAATTGTGTCTACTCACAATAAATACATTCTGTTACACTAATTTTTGGTATTTCTCCGAGCATTTAGGTTTTTGACACTCCAGAGTCAATGTTTTTGTTACTGTTGTTAGTTGCCATTCAGTTGGCTCTGATTCATGGTGACATTATGTGTAATAGAATGAAACATTGCCTGATTCTGTACCATCCTCACAATCGTTGGTATGTTTGAGCTCATTGTTGCAGTCACCATGTCAATCCATCTCATGGAGGGTGTCCTTCATTTTTACTGACCCTCCACTTTACCAACCATGATGTCTCTTTTCTAGTGATTGGTCTTTTCTGATGAAGTATCTAAAGTAAGCAAGATGAAGTCTCACTATCCTCTCTTCTAAGGAACATTCTAGCTGTACAACCTCCAAATGTATTTGACTGTTCTTATGGCAGTCCATTTCCTAACCTCCCTTGCAGTTAAATATGGCAATGTGACTGAGTTCTAACCAATGGAATACATAGAATGCCACACAGTGGTTCTCCTTTAGTTGAGAGTGTATCTGTGTTTTATTCCCTTTATGCCTAGACAAAGCTTATATTGCCTGTCTATAGGTAACTTTTAGCAGAGATCAGGGAATTAGAAGGTGGGATGGCAAAAGTGGAAACCTTCAGAGCTCAAGGTAGTGTATGATGAACCTTCCCTCTTGGCAATTTACTGGAGATGAATCAAGTGGGACATGAACCCGTGACTTCTTCCTTGTGGCCTAGACCTTAAAAATCAGTCAGGGTTAGCAAAATGTCTCTATCCTATGTGGCACTGATGGCCGTTCAGCATAGTTAGTCTTCAATAGGATAGCTTTGGGGGCCCTGTGAGAGGAAAATTGAAACAGAATTTCTCTTCTCTCCACACACAATGACTCCTTCCACAAGAGCAGTGGTTATATGACAACAGTATATAGTAGTTAAGAAACCAAATGACATATTTCATTGAAAAAATCTGCTGCAAAAGACCTCCTTAAAGTGTTAAAAAGCAAAGATGTCACTTTGATGACCGAGCTGTACCTGACCCAAGCCACTTTTTTTCCAAATGAAAAGGGAAAATATTTGAACTTTAGTGTTGGCAAAGAATATTTAATATACCATGTACTGCCAGCTAAACTTAGGAATAGTTCTATTACTAAAAGGAAAGAGAGGAGAATAGATCCTGGGTGATAGTTAGCAGTGTCTGCAACGGCACAGCTCTTAGTTTCGATCTAACTTACTGTCGAGGATTAAATTTTGTCTCCCAAAAATATCTGTCAACTTGGCTGGGTCATGATTCCCAGTATTGTATGATTGTGTACCATTTTGTAATCTGATGTGATTTCCTTATGTGTTGTAAAAGCTATCACTATGATGTAATAAAATGGATTAGGGGCAGTTATATTGATGAGGTCTACAAGATTAGGTAGTGTCTTAAGCCAATATCTTTTGAGATATCAAAGTCAGAAATGAGCAGAGAGACATGGGAACCTCATGCCACCAAGAAAGGAGTGTCAGGAGCAGAGTGCGTCCTTTGGACCTGAGGTTCCTGTGCAGAGAATCTCCCAGAACAATGGAAGACTGATGACATGAACCTTCCTCCAGAGCCGACAGAGTAAGCGTTCCCCTGGAGATGACACCCTGAATTTGGACTTGTAGCCTACAGGACTGTGAGAGAACGGGCTTTTCTTTGTTGAAGCCATCCACTTGTGGTATTTCTGTTAGAGCAACACTAGATGACTAAGACACTTAATTTCATGATTGAGAGTCAGCTATTACTGGAGATGTGGTAAACCTACCAGGACATTTTTTTGCATACAAATAACTAAGGCAACCTCTGGGGAAAACTCACCCTAGGGGAAGAGAGAGTCAGCAAAACAAGACCACCCCAATAGCAATTTCTCAACTGGACCAAAGAAATGATTCTAAATAAAGCATGGCAATTGTTATTTGTACTTGTTGTATGCCCCAGATCTTTATGGACTTATTTATAAATTCTTGAGGAAGGACACTGTGAGTAAATGATGAAATAGCAATTTTTACTAAAAAATCTGACAAAATGAGAATACTAAGTGTGACAAAGCATAACCAAAAAAGGTGATGGGGTATGTTTCTCTTGACTGCTTACGTATAACTTGGCTTCTGTAGGTCTAATGAATCCTAGCACAAGAAGTAGAAACCTCATTAGCCAGTAGAAGCTTAAAGATCTTGCTCCTTAGCTATTTTCAAAACTAAATATTGTTTATCAAACACTTCCTAGGTCCCAGATACTGTATTAAAAGCTTTTATGTCTTTTATCTCACTTAATCCTCAAAACAACCATGTGAGGTATTTCCTTTGTTAGGTATTAGGAAACTGAGGCCCACAGAAGTGAAAAGTAATTTTTCAAAGGTCAAAAGTTACTAGATGGTGCAGGCAGAATTTAATTCAAGTCCCTCTGGACTGAACAATCCTTACTTGTAACCACTATGTTGTACAAATCATGAAACACAGAAGCTGAAAAAATCAATAATAAACATGAGGGTATCTTGAAGTCCTCCAACAGTGGACAAGAAGGAGGACTAGAGAAATGTGGTTTATTATTTCAACTCCTATTGCAGTGAGATCTAGAGAAAGACAAATTTACCTGGAAATAATCCATTTAATGACAACTGCAGTGACACTGTGGTAGGCTCGCCATGGAGTTTTGCAAAGGATACTAACCAAACACATGGAGAATCATTAACTGTTCTTACATGAAATGATAAATAGCAGGAAATGAGGAATTTCCTAGAATATAATCTCTTTAAAAAGGGACAAAAAAATACTTGAATTTTTAATTTAAGAGAGTATATTTATTTAGGGAGAGAGAGGGAGTCATTGACAAAATTTAAATTCCTCTTTAAATACACAGAATGCATATTTCTAATACATGGTTCCATTTCCCAGGGAGTTCAGTTTCCAGTATGATATTTTAAGTTTCAGTTTGGTATTTGTTCTTTGTGGCATTTTGAGTGTTAATGCTTTAGTGGAAACTTTATATTTTCCCTTAAATATATTATTTGGAAGACTTTCTGTTTTTTGGACAATGAGATTATTGAACTCTTGAACACACTATTTATGTTCATTATGCCCTATAGCTTTTAATAAAGAATTCTGTATTTTATTTATGGTATTATTCTGTTTATTATTGATTGAGTCTTTATAAATTATGTATTTGTATATCACTTATTATATGCTCACTTGGTATTTTTGTTATAGTGTTGACGTCTAAAAATGGATTACTAAGAAAACATTTTCAATCATTTGGTAGAATTCAGAAGTAGAGCACAATTTTATTTATGGATTTTTTTTTCTCTCAAGAAACATCAGTTTCAGAATTGGGAGTGAACACGGCACTATAGACAAATGTACCACACCTTTCCTCCACAGCAAAGACTGGAAAACTAAGTAAAAGAGAGACAAACGTCAATCCTGGAACTCAGTGTCAAGTGAAGAGCTGAAGAATTCAACCAAGCACGAAATGTAATAAGAAACCGACAGAGAACAGAGAGCAAGGAGAGAAATGGAGTGGAGGTTCCTTATCAGCTAACACAGCACAGGTTCACCATCTTGGACTCCTGTTGCAGATCAGCAGACAAGGAGTACAGGAAACCAGCTCCATGGACCTCCCAGCAGGAGACAGAGCACCCAGTAACCAGTGATACACGCTTTCCCGCTCTCCACCCTTCTTACCCCTGCTGGGCCTCTGCCACTTCCTAGAGGACCATGATCGCTTGGCCAGGAGATCCATACTGCTTGGATTCACCCTGTCCCACTACTTCAGTGCCATTTCTTTGTTGGTGGTGTTGCATTTTTTTACTTCTTTTGGTTTCTTCCCTGTCCCTCACCTCCTCCCCGTCCTTTCTCTCGAACACCTGGCTTCATGTGCCATCTTTGTTTCTTCTTGACAGGCTGTGAAGTGTTGCTTGGCTGGGGAACTGCTTCCCCGGTCTATGCCATCATGCTGGTGGGATACTTGGTGACTTGTTTTCTTTTTCTTTTTCCTCATTTCTCAGTTTCTTGTTCCCTCTCTACTTATCGCAGTGGGATCCCTGGGGGTGTTTCTTTTTTTTTATTTTTTTCTTATTTTTCTTCATTTCTCAGTATCATCTCTCTCTACTTACCTTCTTTTCCTGTCTCCTGAATACCTGCACTGTTTGACATCTTCAAACCTTCTAGCCTGGCTGTACTTTGAGGCTTGGGAGCCACTTCCTTAGTCTGCACAGCCATGCCAGTGGGATCCCTGGGTGCATTTCTTTTTCTTTTATTTTTATTTATTATTATTTTTGTTTTCTTTTTTCCTTCTTGTTTCTCTTCATTTCTTAGTTTCTCCTCTCTCTACTTTATTTATTTTCCCTTCTCCAGAATACCTGGTGCTGCATGCCATCTCTACCCCTTCTAGATGGTCTGTACCTTGAGGCCTGGGAATCACTTCCCCGGTCGTTGGTGAGATCCCTGGGGGCATTTCTTTTTTTTTCTTTCTTTTGTTTTTCCTTCATTTATCAGTTTCTCATCTCTCTCTAACTTTCCTTCTTTTCATGTCTCTTGAATATCTGGTGCTGTGTGCCATTTCTGACCCTTCTACAAGGGCTGTGTCCTGAGGCCCAGGTGCCACTTCCCCTGTTGCCAGTGGGATACCTCAGGACTTTTCTTTCTATTTTATTTCTTTATTATTTCTCTTTTTCTATTTTCTTCATTTATTGGTTTCTCGTCTCTCCACTCCAACATAAGTCTCCCTCAGCACATTTTTTTCTGGCTCCTGTTTCTCTCTCCACTGTCTCTTGTTTCTCATATCCAAATTAGCTCCATATGTCACAAGCTTCCCCCTCACTCCTGCCTATCAGCACCATGCACTGAGCACAGTCATGGCCTACCAGAATTTACCTTGCACTGACCCCCAGCCAGCCCTGTTAACCCAAGTACATGCCACAAACTATCCATACTAGCCTTTCCCATTAAGTTCGACCTGCACTGCTGCACCATAGCTGATTTACTGACTCTGCCCATTGGACAAGGAGGTGAAAAGTGTCATGTCTACAGACCAGCAAACAAGAAAGAACACACAACCCACCAGCTCAGACATATCCAAATAAAACAAAAAAGCAGGACGAGAAAACAAATCTATAATTAATAAATGAAGAAAATAACCACTGAATGTCCTGAAGACAGCAGACAATATCAAAACATATTAAAAAAAAAAAAAAAACAAGACAGGAGGGTTCCAGTAGGCATCCAGAATAAAACACCAGATGAACTTCCAGTAGAAGAAAAGGTACTGGAACTACCTGATAGGGAATTCAAATCTCTAATATTCAGAACTATGCAAGAGTTGAAGCAAAAAGCAGACAAAAATGAGGAAAAAATAGACAAATTCATGGGAAAGGCAGACAAATTCATGGAAAATACAGACAAAACAATAGAAGAATTCAGGAAAATAATACCTGAGCAAAATGTAAAAATAAATTCACAACTAGTAATCATACAAAAACAAACTAAGAAATCTGAAAGATAAAAACAAGATTTCAGAAATGGACAGTGTCATAGAAGGTCTGAAGAGCAATTTTGAAACAATAGAAAACAGGATTAGCAAAACCAAAGACAAATACTTGGATACCACTTTGAGGCAAAAACAGAGAAAAAGAATGAAGAAAAATGAAGAAACCCTGAGAATGACGTGGGATACAATCAAAAGCAAAAATTGGTGAATGATCAGATTTCCAGAACAGGGAGAGAAAACGGAAAACAGAGAGTATCAGTGAACAATTGACAGAAAACTTCCCTAACATCATGAAAAACGAAAAGCTGACCATCCAAGAAGCTTAACAAACCCAATATAGGATAGATCCCAAAAGAAAATCACCAAGGCATATTATAATCTCACTCGCTAAAACTAAAGACAAAGAAAGACTCCTGAGAGCAGCCTGAGAAAAACTAAAAGATCACATGCAGAGTGGAAACAATAAGACTAAGCTCTGATTACTTGGCAGAAACCATGCAGGCAAGAAGGCAATGGGATGACATATATAAAACCTTGAAAGAAAAAAAAAATTGCCAACCAAGAATAATATATCCTGCAAAACTCTTGTTCAAATATGATGGTGAAATAAGGACATTTCCAGATAAAAAGAAATTAAAGGAATATGTAAAAACCAAATAAAACTTACAAGAATTTTTAAAGTGAGTTCTTCAGTTTGAGAGCAAACAACATCAGACCACAGCCTGAATCTAGGATTCAAGATTGCACCAGCTGGATACCAACCTAGGAAATGATCTCTCAAGGGCTATCCAAAACTAAAAGATTTAAAATGGGGAACCAGGGAGGTTAATCTGTAAATGACAACCATGTCAGAACAATAAAAGAGGGAATAAATGGTGTAGGTATAGAACTTTCTAATGGGGAGGAAGGTAAGGCTATACAAAGTAATGATAGACTTGTTCAAACCTAGGAAGATAAGGGTAAGTTTCAAGAAAACTACAAAGAAAGTTAAGAAGCCTACTCATCAAAATGAAGAAAAATATAAAGTCTCAGTACAAACAAAATGTACAAAAACAAAGGAAATGGAAAAAAACCACAAACAAAAGGAATTCGGCACAGGAGAGTAAGAGGAACAAAGAAAACATCAGCGCCATAAAAAGCACTACAAAATGACAGCAATAAACTCACAACTATCAATAATTCTCTTGAATGTAAGTAGCCTAAATGTACCCATAATGAGACTGAGAGTGACAGAATGGATAAAAGACAGGACCTAATGATATGCTGTCTACAAGAGACATACCTTAGAAACAAAGATATAAATTCATTAAAAATCAAAGACTGGAAAAAATAAATCAAGGAAACAGCTACCAAAAACCACCAGGAGTGGCAAAACTAATCTCAGATAGAATAGATTTTAAAACAAAATCCACTATAAAAGACAAAGAAGGACACTACCTATATGATTAAAGGGATGAACCATCATGAAGGCATAATCATAATATCTATGCACCCAATGACAGTGCTCCAAAATACATAAAATAAATTCTAATAGCATTGAAGAGAGAAATTGGCAATCCCACAATAATAGTAGGAGACTTCAACACACCACTCTCAGTAAAGGACAGAACATGTAAAAGAAACTCAACAAAGATAAAGAAGATCTAAAAGCCACAATCAGCCTTCTTGAACTCATAGACGTATATAGAACACTCCACCCAACAGCTGCACAGTATGCATTCTTTACCAAAGCACATAGAATGTTCTCCAGAATAGACTACATCTTAGGCCACAGAGTAACTCTCAAAAAAATCCAAAACATTGAGATAATACAAAGTATTTTCTTTGATCAGAACCCCATCAAAGTAGACATTAACAACAGGAAGAGGAAGGAAAAAAAATCAATTGCATGGAAACTGAATAACACCATGCTTAAAAACCACAGGGTAATAGAAGAAATCAAAGACAATAAAAAAATTCCTAGAATCAATTGAGAATGAAGACACATCTTACCAAAACCATTGAGACAAAAGAAAGGCAGAGGTCAATTTATAGCAATAGATGCACATACCAAAAAAGAAGAAGGGGAGAAAATCAAAACATTAGCTACACAACTTGAACAAATAGAAAGAGAATGGCAAAAGAAGCCCAGAGCCATCAGAAAAAAGAAATAATAAAAATCAGAGCAGAAATAAGTGAAATAGAGAATAGAAAAA
>NW_004444006.1:1432291-1438172 GCF_000243295.1 Trichechus manatus latirostris | reverse complement strand
AAATAAGAAATGAAATGGGGGAGATTACAACAGGCCCAACTGAAATAGAAAGGATCATAACATAATATTATGAAAAACAATACTCCTACAAATTTGAAAACCTAGAGTAAATTGACACGTTTCTAAAAACACACTACCTACCCAAACTACCACAAAAAGATGTTAAAAATCTGAACAGATCCATAACAAGATAAATGATAGAAAAGGTAATTAAAAAAAAAAAACTCCCAACAAAAAAAGGCCATGGCTCAGATGGCTTCACTGGAGAATTCTACTATTCAGAGAAGAGCTTGTACCAGTACTATTCAAGCTATTTCAGAGCATAGAAAAAGAAGAAATACTTCTGAATTCATTCTATGAAGTCAGCATAATCCTGATACCAAAACCAGGCAAAGACGCCACAAAAAAAGAAAATTACAGACCAATATCTCTCATGAATATAGATGCAAAAATTCTCAACAAAATTCTAACCAATGAAACTCAGTATCATATCAAAAAAATAATACACCACGACCAAGTAGGATTCATACCAGGTATACAAGGATGGTTTGACATTAGAAAATAAATCAATGTAATCCACCGCATAAACAAAAGAATAGACTCATATGATCATCTCAATTGACACAGAAAGGGCATTTGAGAAAGTTCAACACCATTCCTGATACTCTCAATAAAATAGGTAATTATGTATAGAAGACAAATTCCTCAACATAACAAAAGGAATCTATACAAAACCAACAGCCAACATCATTCTTAATGGAGAGAGGCTGAAAACATTCCCCTTGAGGATAGGAACAACAAGGATGCCTTTTGTCACCACTCCTGCTTTACATTGTGCTGGAAGTCCCAGCAAGACCAATAAGGCAAGAAAAAGAAATAAAAGTCATCCAAATTGGTAATGAAGAAGTAAAATTTTCCCTATCTGCAGATGAGATGATACTATACATAGAAAACCAAAAATACTCCACGAAAGAACTACTGGAACTAATAGAAAGATTCAGAAGAGTAGCAAGATACAAGATAAACATACAAAAATCAGCTGGATTCCTATACACCAATAAAAATAATGATGAAAAGGAAATCAGGAAAACAATACCATATATAATAGCTCCTAAAAAAATAAAATACTTAGGAATAAATCTAACAAAGGATGTAAAAGACCTATACAAAGAAAACTACAAAACACTACTGCAAGAAACCAAAGGAGATCTACATAAATGCAAAAACATAACATACTCACCAATAGGTAGAATCAACATTGTGAAAATGACCATTCTACCCAAAGCAATCTACAAACACAATGCAATCTTGATTCAAATACCAACAACATTCTTTAAAGACATGGAAAAACTAATCAATAACTTTATATGAAAGGGGAAAACACATGGATAAGTAAAGCACTACAGAAGAAGAAGAATAAAGGAGGAGGACTTGCACTACCTGACCTCAGAACCTACTGTACAGCTAGGGTAGTCAAAACAGGCTGGTACTGGTACAACGACATACATTGACCAATGGAACAGAATTGAGAACCCATTTGTAAATCCATCCACCTACGGCAACCTGATCTTCAACAAGAGCCTAGAGTCCATCAAATGGGGAAAAGACAGTCTTTTTAACAAATGGTGCTGGCAAAACTGGAAGTTCATCTGCAAAAAAATGAAACAGGACCTAAACCTCACACTATACAAAAAAAAAAAAAATTCAAAATGGATCAAGGATGTAAATATAAAAACAAACACTGTAAAGATCATACAAGAAAAAAATAGGATGAAAGCTAGAGGCCCTAAGACATGGTATTAACAGGAAACAAACCATCAGTAACAAGACACAAACTCCAGAAGATAAGCTAGACAACTGGAATTTCTTAAAAACTAAACAATAGTACTCATCAAAAGACTTCACCAAGAGTCCCAGGGCAACATGGCACTGTAGGCAGAAGCACCACGACGTTCCTCCATAGCAAAGGTCCTAAAAACTAAGCCAAACAGAGAAAACAGCAATCCTGAAACCCTAGGTATCAAAAGAAGAGATAAAGAACTCAGCCAAGCACGAAATGGAATAAGAAACTGACAGAGAACGGAGAGTGGGGAGAGATTCATGCAGAGTTCCCCTATCAGCTAACGCAGTGGGAATCTGCCATCTTGGACTCCAATCGGAGACCAGCGAACAGGGGGTACGAGAAAGCAGCTTCACGGAGCTCTCAGCAGGAGACAGAACAACTGTTTACCAGCAATATTTGCTTTACCATCCCCCACCCTTCCTCACCCCACTCGGCCTCCTCTGCTTCCTGCGGCCACATTCTCTTGGATTTACTTGGATTCCACCCGACTGCACTGGCCAACTCCCTGAGTGCCATTTGTTGGCTGCTGATGTTGCTTTTGTCTGCTCCTTTTGATTTCTTCCTTATGTCTCATCACCCCCTCCTCCTTTCTCTCAAATACCTGGCTCCGTGATCCATCTTTGCTTCTTCCTGAAAGGCTGTGAAACTCCACTCGACAGTGAAACTGCTTCCTGGCCCATACTGTCACTCTGGTGGAATCCCAGGGCTTTTTGTTTGTTTTGAATTGTTTTCTTTGTCTTTTCTCAAACTGGGAGCCCATTCTAGCTGGGCAGTACTGCGCAACTTGGGACCTGCCCCCTCAGTTTGTGCAGACGTGCAGAGAGATCCCTGAGGGCATTTCTTTTTGTGTGTTTTTTTTTCAGTTTTTTTGAGAGTTTTTTTCTTGTTCTTTTTTTAATTCGTTTGGTTTTCTTTTCCCTCTTTTTCCTTTTTTGCCTTTCTTCATTAATCAGTTTCTTGTCTCTCTATACCTTCCTTCTCTTTCTGTCCCCTGAATACCTGGTGCTGAGTGACAACTTTACACCTTATAGCCAGGCTGTACTTCAACACTTGGGAGCAACTTCCCCAGACCTCGTAGCCTAACCACTGGGATCCCTGGGAGCTTTTCTTTTCTTTTTTCTTTCTAATTTTTATTTATTCATTTTTTTCTTTTCTTTTCTTTTCTTTTTTTCTTTTTCTCCTTTATGTTTTTTCTCCATTTTATACTCTCATCTCTCCATTCCAATGTCAAGCTTCCCTAGCATTCTTTTCCCTTTGCTTCTAAGTTTTTGATTCCTGTTCCTCTCTCCTCTCTCCCATACCCATCTTAGCTCCACACATCACAATCTCCTCCTGTTATCCTGCCTATATGTACTGTGAACTTAACATCACACCATCAAGCACCACAGGCACGGCCTACAGGAACCTGTTCTGCACTGATTACCGGCCCACCCTGGTGGTTAGTAGGTACCACAGAACAACCCATCCCAGCAATTCCTCTTCAACTAGACCTGCCCTGCTGTACCATATCTGAGCAAATGACCCTGCCAAATGGAGAAGGAGGTGAAAAGTATCATGTCCACAGATGAGCAAACAACAAAGAACACACAAACCGCCTGCTCAGACATAGCCAAATAAAACAACAAAAAGAAACAAACAAATCTACAATCAATAAAAGAGAAAAATAACTACTGAATGCCCCAAAGACAGCAAACAATATAAAAAAATTTACAAAAACAGGACGTTTGCTTCCACTAGGTGTCCAAAATAAAACACCAGGAGGCTTTCCAGTAGAAGAAGAGGCATGAGAACTACCTGATAGGGAATTCAAATCTCTAATACTCAGAATTATCCAAGAGCTGAAGCAAAAAACAGACAAAAAGGGGGAAAAATAGACAAATTCATGGAAAATACAGACAAAAAAATGGAAGAATTCAGGAAAATAATGCAGGAACAAAATGCCAAAATAAATTCACAACTATAAATCATACAAAAACAACAATTAGACATCCAAAAGATAAACAGCAAGATTTCAGAAATGGACAGTGTCATAGACGGGCTAAGGAGCAGATTTGAAATGGTGGAAGACAGGATCAACAAAACTGAAGACAAACACATGGATACAACTATGTTTGAGGAAAACTCAGGAAAAAGAATGAAGAAAAATGAAGAAACCCTGAGAATTATGTGGGATACAATCAAAAGCAAAAATTTGCGAGTGACCAGAGTTCCAGAACTTGGGGAGAAAATAGAAAACACAGAGAAGTTCATTGAAGAACTGCTGACAGAAAACTTTCCCAATATCATGAAAGATGAAAACCTGGTCATTCAACAAGCTCAATGAATCCCAAATAGGGTAGACCCCAAAAGAAAATCATGTATGTGTATCATAATCACACTCGCTAAAACCAAAGACAAAGAATCCTGGGAGCAGCTCGAGAAAAACAAAAAGTCACAAACGGAGGACAAACAATAAGACAAAGCTCAGATTATTTGGTGGAAACCATGCAGGCAAGAAGGCAATGGGATGACACATATAAAACTTTGAAAGAAAAAAAAAATTGCCAGCCAAGAATAATATATCCTGCAAAACTCTCGTTCAACTATGATGGTGAAATAAGGACATTTCCACATAAACAAAAATTAAGGGAATATGTAAAAACGAATCTAAACTTACAATAATTATTAAAGGGAGTCCTTCAATCTGAGAACAAACAACTTCAGCTCACAGGCTGAATCTAGGAGGCAGGATCATACCAGCCAGATACCAATCTAAGAAATGAGCTCTCAAGGACTATCCAAAACCAAAAGAAATACAACAGGGAATCAGAGCAGTTAATCTGTAAATCACAACTACATCAGAACAATAAAAGAGGGAATAAACGGTGTAGGTATAGAACCTTCTAATGGACAGGAAGACAAGGCATTACCAACCAATAATAGACTGCTTCAAAATTAGAAAGATAAGGGTAAATTATATGGTAACCAAAGAGAAAGTTAATAAACATACTCGTAAAAATAAAGAGGAAAAAGATAAAGTCTCAGTTTAAACAAAACCTACAAAAACAAAACCTACAAAAACAAAACCTACAAAAACAAAACATATTTTAAAAAAGTCCACACACACACACACAAAAGGGAATTCAGCACAGGAGAGTAAGAGGAACAAAGAAAACGACAGCATGACAAAAAAAAAAACAAAAAAAAAAACACTGCAAAATGATAGCAATAAACTCACATCTACCAATAATTACACCGAATGTAAATGGCCTCAATGCACCCATTAAGAGATGGAGAGTGACAGAATGGATAAAAAGACAGGATCCATCAATATGTTGTCTACAAGGGATACAAATTAGAAACAAAGATGTAAATTTACTAAAAATCAAAGGTTGGAAAAAAATATATCAAGCAAACAACTAACAAAAAAGAGCAGGAGTAGCTACACTAATCTCAGATAAAATGGACTTATAAATAAAATCCACCTTAAAAGACAAAGAAGCACACTACATAATGATTAACGGGACAATCAGTAATGAAGACATAACCATAATAAACATCTATGCACCCAATGACAGGGCTCCAGAATAGATAAAACAAACTTTAACAGCATTGAAAAGAAAAATTGACAGTTCCACAATAATATTAGGAGACTTCAACACACCACTCTCAGTAAAGGACAAAACATCTAAAAAGAAACTCGGCAAAGATACAGAAGACCTAAAGGGCACAATCAGCCAACTTGACCTCCTAGACACATATAGAACACTTTATCCAACAGCTGTAAACTGCACATTCTTTTCCAATGCACATGGAACGTTCTCAGAATAGATCACACCTTAGGCCACAGAGCAATCCTCAGCAAGATCTAAAACACTGAGATAATACAAAGTATCTTCTCTGACTACAATGCCATCAAGGTAGAACTTAACAATAGAAAGAACAAGGAAAAAAATCAACTACATGGAAATTGAATAACACCCTGCTTACAAACCACTGGGTAATAGAAGAAATTAGAGATGGAATCAAAAAATTCCTAGAATCAAATGAGAATGAAAA
>NW_004444006.1:1424063-1431011 GCF_000243295.1 Trichechus manatus latirostris | reverse complement strand
GTTGCATTCCTATAAACCAATAAAGAGAACAATGAAAAGGAAATCAGAAAAAACAATACTATTGATAATAGCCCCTAAAACAATAAAATACTTAGGAATAAATCTAACTAAGAATGTAAAAGATGTATACAAAAAAACTACAAAACACTACTGCAAGAAACCAAAAGAGATCTACATAAATGGAAAAACATACTATGCTCATGAATAGACAGACTCAATGTTGTGAAAATGACAATTCTACCCAAAGCAATTTACAAATACAATGCAATCCTGATCCAAATACCAACAACATTCTTCAAAGAGATGGAAAACTAATCATTAAATTTATACAGAATGGGAAGAAGCCCCGAATAAATAAAGCACTGTTGAAGAAGAATAAAGTAGGAAGACTCACACTACCTGAACTGAGAACCTGTTATACAGACAGTAGACAAAACAGCCTAGTATTGGTACAACAACAGATACATTGACCAATGGAACAGAATTGAGAACCCAGAGGTAAATCCATCCACCTACGGTCACCTGATCTTCGACAAGGGCCCAAAGTTCATCATATGGGGAAAAGACAGTCTTTTTAACAAATGGTGATGGCAAAACTGGATATCCACCTGCAAAAAAATGAAACAGGACTCATACCTCACTCCATATACAAAAACTAATGCAAAATGTATCAAAGACTTAAATATAAAGCAAAAGACTATAAAGTTCATAGAAGAAAAAATAAGACCAAGGAGACAGTCCCTAATACACGGCATTAACAGGATACAAACCATAACCATCAACACACAAACTCCAGAAGACAAGCTCGATAACTGGGATCTTCTAAAAATCAAACCCCGAGGAGTAGCCAAGATGGCGGTGTAGTAAGAAGCTTCCTGTATCCCTCTTAAAACAAAGACCTGGAAAAAAAAGTGATTTGATTATATATGAATATCTGTGAGCCCTGAACAAGGCAAAGTTGAGGAGTTGGACTGAGTGACGGGGAGAGAGGGAGACGGTTTGGAAGAAGCCAGCAGCACCAGAGCAGCGGCGGCGGGATGGCAACTCTTCAGCCACTCCCGCAACTTCCCAGCTGTGCTGGGTCTGCAGTGAAGAAGGCAAACTGCTGTGCGCGCACTCAGAAAGCAGTTTCCATATCAAGAGAGATCCGGCAGGAGAAATTCTGCTTGGACACTCTGAACCAGTGAAAAGCAGCTCCCACAAGGCTAAAGATAAGTACATGCATGCGGCCTTTCTCAGGGATTAAAAAAAAAAAGTCCATTTGGGAAAAGCCTCTCTTCCTTTTACCTCCTCTCTCTGCGCTCTGCACCGGGAGTCTGCTGGGACGGAAGCAGATCCCAAAAGGCACACTGACCCATTCTCCTGGCCTTGAAGAGGGAACAAATAAGCTACTGGCTCCCCTAAGCGAGGAACACAGGGTCAGCACAGCTCCTCTGCTAGACACAAGCATAAGGGGTCCACAGATTCTGAGTGACTTACACCCCTGTATAGACTTGTTGGGACCCATCTCAACAACTTTAGCCCTCACTACTACAGTACAACAGGGCAAACATCTGAAGTTTATCTTCAACTGTCTCAGCTGTGAAGTGGCAGATTTGTGACCCTCGAATCAGCCATGCACCTTAAGTAGATACTGTTATTGATCCACAACAGGGGCTTGAGGACTGGTGGCATCACATAAACCTCCTAGTCACCTGCTGCAGGAGTCCAAGAAAAAGTGGTGCCCTCGAGTCTTTACAGCCAACAGAGTGGGTTGCTTGTAGTCCGGCTGCAAAACTCACCTATCTACTCACCCTAGAGAATAGGGACATGTTTTCCTTTCACACTCTCAGGGGCAGCCATCAGGCCCCTGCCTGGCTCAGCATGTGATCCCTCACCACAGCCAGAGTCCAGTGCCTGCACCGATCATCCATGCCTCTCTAGGACTGTAGGTGAGAGCCTGCACCACACACTTGGTAACTGACTGCCTGGTCACCTGAGCTGAACACATATAGGAAAATTTAACGGCCTCCTGTGGACACATACTTAGTTACAGAACTAACTATCTGGTGACAGGATGTTAGAGCTTCAAAGGTGTCAATAATCAAACTCACACACAGGAGCAGCCTACTGGGGCATATTAAAACAAAACAAAACAAGAACCTAGGACTCATTAAAAAAATACAAAATAAAATTACAATAACTTATTGATGGCTCGGAGACAACAGTCAATATCAACTCACATAAAAAGGCAGTCCATGATGGCTTCAGCAAGCTCCCAAAATAAAGAATCAATAAATTCTCTGGAGGAAGAGAATTTCTTGCAATTACCAGGGTAGGATACAAAAGATAAATATACAGAACTCTCCTAGATATTAGAAAGAAAATTCTTCATAATGCAGAAACTTCCAGGGAACACAAAGACAAAGTAGTAGCGGGACTTTAAAAAAGTTATTCAAGAAAATAATGACAAATTTAATAAGCTGCAATAATCCATATAGAGACAGCAATCAGAAATCCAGAAGTTTAACAATAAAATTTCAGAATTAGACAACTCAGTAGAAAGTCACAAGAGCAGAACTGAGGCAGTAGAAGTTAGAATTAGTGACACTGAAGATAAAGTCCTTGACACCAACTTATTTGAGGAAAAATCAGATAAAAGAATTAAAAAGAATGAAGAAACTCTAAGAGTCATGTGGGACGCTATCAAGAGAAATAACCTATGAGTGACTGGAGTACCAGAACAGGGGGAGATAACAGAAAATACAGAGAAAATTGTTGAAGATTTGTTGAGAGAAAACTTCCCTGATATCATGAAAGATGAGAAGATATCTATCTAAGATGCTCATCGAACGCTACATAAGGTAGATCCCAAAAGAAAGTCACCAAGACATATTATAATCAAACTTACCAAAACCAAAGATAAAGAGAGAATTTTAAGAGCAACTATGGATAAAAGAAAAGTCATCTACAAAGGAGAGTCAATTAGAATAAGCTCGGACTACTCAGCAGAAAGCATGCAGGCTAGAAGGCAATGGGATGACGTATATAAAGCCTTGAAGGAAAATAACTGCCAGCCAAGAATTATATATCCAGCAAAACTGTCTCTCAAATATAATGGCAAAATTAGGGTATTTCCTGATAAACAGAAGTTCAGGGAATTTGCAAAAACCAAACCAAAATTACAAGACATACTAAAGGGAGTCCTACAGTTAGATAATCAGTAACACCAGATAACAATGCAAGACTAGAACACAGGACAGAGCAACCAGATATTGACTCAGATAAGGAAATGGAAAATACATGGAAGCTAAAACATTGAAAATAGGGAAACAGATATCAATATGTAAAAAAGGACAACATTAAAACAAAAGGGGGACTTAAAAATGCAGACGTTGATTTTTCATACAGGGGAATTTAAGGCAATATAAAGTAATAAAAGACTGGTATAAACTTAGAAAAATAGGGGTAAATATTAAGGTAACAACAAAGGAATCTAACAATCCTACAAATCAAAATAAAAAAGTAGAAAAACATAAAGACCCAGCAAACACAAAATCAACAACAATGAAAAAGATGAAAAAAAAAATAAAGAAAAACGACTCAGCACAGAAAATGAAGGGGAACAAAGAAACTGTGAACAACACACAAAAAGAGATACCAGGATGACAGCACTAAGCTCATACCTATCAATAATTATGCTGAAGATAAACGGACTTAATGCACCAATAAAGAGAGAGAGAGAGTGGCAGATTGGATAGAAAAGAATGATCCATCTATATGCTGCCTATAAGAGATGCACCATAGACATAAACAGGCTAAAACTCAAAGGATGGAAAAAAATATATCAAGCAAACAACACTCAAAAAAGAGCAGGAGTGACAATATTAATCTCTGACAAAATAAACTTTAAAGTAAAATCCACCACAAAGGATGAGGAAGGGCAGTATATAATGATTAATGGGTCAGTACACCAGGAGGACATAACTATAATAAATATTTATGCACCAACAACAAGGCTCTGAAATACATAAAACAAACTCAAACAGCTCTGAAGAGAGAGATAGACAGCTCCACAATAGTAGTAGGAGACTTCAACACACCACTTTCGGTGAAGGACAGAACATCCAGAACGAAGGTCAACAAAGATGCAGAAGAGGAAAATATTACAATCAACCAAGTTGATCTCATAAACATATATGGAACACTGCACCCAACAGAAGCCAAGTGTACTTTCTTTTCCAATGCACATGGAATATTCTCCAGAATAGACCACATATTAAGACATAAAGCAACCCTTAACAAAATTCACAACATCAAAATATTACAAAGCATCTTTTCTGACCATAAAGCAATAAAAGTGGAAATCAACAACACAAAAAGCAAGGAAAAAAAAATCAAACACCTTGCTGAAAAACCACTGGGTTATATAAGAAATTAAGAATGGAATAAAGAAATTCATAAAATCAATAAGAAGGAAACACATCCTACCAGAACCTTTGGGAGACAGCCAAAGCAGTGCTCAGAGGTCAGTTTATAGCAACAAATGTGCACATCCAAAAAGAAGAAAGTGTCATAATCAAAGCATTAACCCTACAACTGGAACAAGTAGAAAGAGAGCAGCAAAAGAAGCCCACAGGCGCTAGAAGGAAAGAAATAATAAGAAATAGAGCAGAATTAAATGGAATAGAGGATAGAAAAAACAGTTGAAAGAGTTAACAAGTCCAAAAGCTGGTTCTTTGAAAAGATCAACAAAATTTATAAACCATTGGCCAAACTGACAAAAGAATAACAGGAGAGGAAGCAGATAACCCGTATAAAAAATTAGATGGGTGATATCACAACAGACCCAAATGAATTTAAAAGAATCATAACAGATTACTATGAAAAATTGTACTCTGGCAAATTTGAAAACCTAGAGGAAATGGATAAATTTCTAGAAATTCACTACCTACCTAAATTAACACAAACAGAGGTAGAAAAACTTAATAAACCCATAACAAAAGAAGAGATTGAAAAGGTTATTTAAAAACTCCCAATAAAAAAAAAAAAAAAAACCCTGGCCTAGATGGCTTCACTGGAGAATTCTACCGAACTTTCAGGGAAGAATAACACCACTTCTACAAAAGGTATTTCAGAGCATAGAAAAGGATGGAATAGTCCCAAAGTCATTCTATGAAGCCAGCATAACCCTGATACCAAAAACCAGGTAAAGACACCACAAAAAAAGAAAATTACAAGACCAATATCCTTCATGCACATTGACATGAAAATCCTCAACAAAATTCTACCCAATAGAATTCAGCAACATATCAAAAAAATAATTCACCATGACCAAGTGGGATTTATACCAGGTATACAGGGATGGTTCAACAATAGAAAAACAATCAATGTAATCCATCACATAAATAAAACAAAAGACAAGAACCACATGATCTTATCAAACGATGAAGAAAAAGCATTTGGCAAAGTCCAACACCCATTCATGATAAAAACTCTCGATAAAATAGGAATAGAAAGGAAATTCCTCAATATAATTAAGAGCATTTATACAAAATGAACAGCCAACATCATCCAAAATGGAGAAACTTTGAAAGCATTCCCATTGAGAACGGGAACCAGACTAGGATGCCCTCTATCACCACTATTACTCAACATTGTACTTGAGGTCCTAGCCAGAGCAGTTAGGCTATAAAAAGAAATAAAGGCATCCAAATTGGTAGGGAAGAAGTCAAAGTATCTCTATTTGCAGATGATATGATCTTATACACAGAAAACCCCAAAGAATCCACAAAAACACTACTGGAAATCATAGAAGATTTCAGCAAAGTTTCAGGATACAAGATAAACATACAAAAATCAATTGAATTCTTTTACACCAACAGAGAAAACCTTGAAGAGGAAATCACTAAATCAATACCATTTACAATACCCCCAAGAAGATAAAATACTTAGGAATAAATCTAACCAGAGACATAAAACATCTATACAGAGAAAACTACAAGACACTACTGCAAGAAACGAAAAGAGACCTGCATAAGTGGAAAAATATACCTTGCTCATGGATAGGTAGACCCAACATAGTGAAGATGTCAATTCTATCCAAAGCAATCTACATATACTATGCAATCCCTATCCAAATTACAACCGGCATTTTTTAATGAGATGGAGAAAAAAATCACCAACTTCATATGGAAAGAGAAGATGCCCCAAATAAATAAAGCATTACTCAAGAAGAAGAACAAAGTGGAAGGCCTTACACTACCTGATTTTAGGACCTATTATACTGCCTCGGCAGTCAAAATACTTGGTACTGGTACAAGAACAGATACATAGACCAATGGAACAAAGTTGAGAATCCATATATAAGCTCATCTACCTATGAGCAGCTAATATTTGATAAAGGCTCAAAGTCCATTAATTGGGGAAAAGTCTCTTTAACAAATGGTGCTGGCATAACTGTATATCTATATGCAAGAAACTGAAACAAGACCCATACCTCACACCATGTACAAAAACTAACTCAAAATGGACCCAAGACTTAAATATAAAATAAAAAACGATGAAGATCGTGGAAGAAAAAATAGGGACAAAGCTAGGAGCCCTAATACATGGCATAAACACAGTAAGAACCATAAGTAACAATGCACAAGCACCAGAAGAGAGGCTAGATAAATGGGAGCTCCTAAAGAACAAACACTTATGCTCATCCAAAGACTTGACCAAAAGAGTAAAAGACAACCTACAGACTGGGAAAAAATTTTTGGCTTTGACAAATCCGATCCTCGTCTCATCGCTAAAGTCTACAAGATACTGCAAAAGCTCAACAACCAAAAGACAAATAACCCAATTAAAAATTGAGCAAAGGATATGAACAGGCACTTCACCAAAAAAGATATTCAGGCCGCTAACAGGCACATGATGAAATGCGCACGATCATTAGCCGTTAGAGAAATGCAGATCAAAACT
>NW_004444006.1:1421970-1423175 GCF_000243295.1 Trichechus manatus latirostris | reverse complement strand
GATGGGATGCAGAACTCAAATTCTAGTAAGAAGACCAGACTTAATGGTCTGACTGAGACTGGAGTTGTCCCAGAAAGCATGACCCCTGGACTTTGTATCAGCCCAGAACTGAAACAATTTCCGAGGCCAACTCTTCAAACAGGGAGTGGACTGGACTCTGGGACATAAAGTGATACTAGTGAAGTGTGTGCCTCTGAGTCAAGTAGATATAAGAGACCAAAGGGGAAGCCTCTGTCCAGAGGTGAGAAGGGAAGGCGGAGAGAGTTAGGAGCTGGTTGAATGGTCATGGGGAATCAGGGGTGGAAAGGAGGAGTGTGCTGTCGCAGAATGGCGTAAGCAATTAGGGCCTCATAATAATGTTTGTAAAAAATAATTTGTATGGGAGACTAACTTGAAATGTAAACTTCATTTAATTGCAACAATAAAAAAAAATTTTAGCAAAAATTAAAAAAATAAAAATCAAACACCTATGCTCTTCAAAAGACTTCACCAAAAGCATAAAAAGAGAAACTATAGACTGGGAAAAATATTTTTGGACACTACAAGTCAAACAAAGCTCTAATTTCCATAATCTACAAGAAAATTCAACACTTTTACCAAAAAAAAAAATTCGTATTATAAAATGGGCAAAGGAAATGAACAGACACTTCAACAAAGAAGACATTCAAGTGGCCAACAGACTCATGAGGAAATGCTTGCGTTCACTAGCCGTTAGAGAAATGTACATTAAAACCACAATCAGATACCATCTCACCCCAGCATTACCGGCACGAATAAAAAACACTGGAAATAACAAATGTTGGAGAGGCTGCGGGGAGATCGAAACTCTTATGCACTGCTGGTGGGAATGCATAAAGATGCAACCATTATGGAGAATGATATGGCGCTTCCTTAGAAAGCTAGAAATTGAAATACCATATGATCCAGCAATCCCACTCCCAGGAATATATCATAGAGAAATAATAGCCGTCACACTAACAGACATATGCACACCGATGTTCATGGCAGCATTATTCACAATAGCAAAAAGATGGAAACAACCTAGATGCCCATCAACAGATGAAGGGATAAACAAACTATGGTACATATGCGCAATTGAGTATTATGCAAAGATAAAGAACAGTGATGAATCTGTGAAGCATCTCATAACATGGATGAAACTGGAGGACACTATGCTGAGTGACATAAGTCAATCACAAAAGGAC
>NW_004444006.1:1400022-1421431 GCF_000243295.1 Trichechus manatus latirostris | reverse complement strand
TGGTGAAGTCATTTCCGAGGTGCACCGTTCAGCCGGGGATTGGAGAGCCCCATAAAACAAAACAGGACTAATGAGGTACAGCAGTCCAGGGACAAGGACTAGAAGGCAGAAGGGAACAGGAAAGCTGGTGATAGGGAACCCAAGTTTAAGTACAGTGTTGACATGTAGTGGGGTTCTTAACCATTGTCATAGGGCAACATTTGTACTAACTGTTTAATGAGAAACTATTTTGTTCCGTAAACCTTCATTTAAAGTGAGAATAGCAGCACAACTCGAAGAACATAATTGACGTCACTGAATTGTACATGTAGAATTTTTTGAAATGGTGTATCTTTGGCTCTGCATATTTTCACCAAAAAAAATGGGGGTCCTCTAAGGCCAAGAATAGAGTGTGTTGACATGTCGTGGGGTTTTTAACCAATGTCATAAAACAGTATGTGTACTGACTGTTTAATGAGACAATGTTTGTTCTGTAAACCTTCACCTAAAGTATAATTTAAAAAAAATTAAAAATAAAAAAAATCTTAAAAAAAATACTTCACCAAGAGAATAAAAAGAGAACTTACAGACTGGGGGAAAAAATTGATATTACAAATCCAGCGAAGTTCTAATCTCTAAAATATACACAGGAAAATCCAAGACCTCTACAACAAAAAGACAAATAATCCAATTAATAAATGAACAAAGGAAAGGAACAGACATGTTACCAAAGAAGACGTTCAAGTGGCTAAGAGACATATGAGGAAATGCTCGTGGTGAGTACCCATTAGAGACATGCAAATCAAAAACACAATGAAATACCATCTCACCCAGACATTACTGGCACAAATCAAAAAAACAGAAAATAGTGTTGGAGAGCTGTGAGGAGATTGGAACGCTTATGCACTGCTGGTGGGAATGCAAAATGGTACAACCATTTTTGAAAATGATATGGTGCTTCCTTAGAAAGCTAGTAATAGAAATAACATATGATCCAGCAATCCCACTACTAGGAGTATATCCTAGAGAAGTAAGAGCTGTCACACAAATAGACATATGCACACCCATGTTCTTTGCAGCTTTGTTCACAGTAGCAAAATGATGGAAACAACCTAGATGTCCATCAACAGATGAATGTATAAACAAACTATGGTACATACACTCAATGGAATATTATGCAACGGTAAAGAACAGTGATGAATCTGTGAAGCGTCTCACAATATGGATGAATCTGGAGGACATTATGCTGAGTGAAATAAGTCAATCACAAAAGGACAAATATTCTATGAGACCACTAGTATAAAAACTCATGAAAAGGTTTACACACTAAAAGAAACAGTCCTCGATGGTTACGAGGGTGGGGAGGGGTGGAGATGCAAAAACACTAAATAGTCAATAGTTAAGTGGTAACTTGGTGAATAGTAAGACAGTGCACAGTATTGGGGAAGCCAGCAGAACTTGTTCAGGGCAAGGTCATGGAAGATCCATGGACACATCCAAACTCCCTGAGAGACTCAATTACTGGGTTGAGGGCTGTGGGGACCATGGTATCAGAGAACATCTAGCTCGATCGGCGTAATATAGTTTATAAAGAAAGTGTTCTACATTCTACTTTGGTGAGTAGTGTCTAGGGTCTTAAAAGCCTGTGAGTGGCCACTAAGATCCTCCAGTGGTTTCACACCTTTGGGAGCAAGGGAGAATGAAGAAAATGAAAGACACAAGGGAAAGATTAGTCCAAAGGACTAATGGACCACAGCTACCACAGCCTCCACAATACTGAGTCCAGTACAACTAGATGGTGCCTGGCTACCACCGCTGACTGCTCTTACAGGGATCACAGAGCTGGAGAAAAATGTAAAACAAATTCTAACTCAAAAAATACCAGACTTAGTGGCCTGACAGAGACTGAAATAACCCCGAGAGTATGGCCCCTGGACACCCTTTTAGGGTAGTAATGAAGCCATGCCTGAGATTTACCTTTTAGCCAAAGATTATACAGGCCCATAAGACAAAATGAGACTAAAGGAGCACACCAGCCCAGGGGCAAGGACTAGAAGGCAGGAGCTGACAGGAAAGGTGGCAATAGAGAACTCAAGTTTGAGAAGGGAGAATGTTGACATGTCATGGGGTTGTTAACCGATGTCATAAAACAATATGTGTACTAACTTTTTAATGTGAAGCTAGTTTGTTCTGTAAACCTCATTTAAAGTACAATTAAAAAAAGACGTCAATCTTCAAAAAAAGAAACTCAGTTCCATAAATTGAAGCATACCTTTATGTCTCTATAATATTTTAGTGCTTTTATTTTGGAAATGAATGTGGTTGCTGAAAACATATCAGTAGTAAAAGGGATTCAAAGAGTTCAAATGGGATATATGAAAAGAGATTAAAGAGTTCCCTGGATCTGTCACTGGTTTGTGTGTAACACTGGCGAGGTCAGTTTCCTTCGTGTGCCTTAGTTGTTACACATGTATAACCCTGGGCTAAGTGTTTTCAGTAATATTCTAAGAATTAAAGAAAAAGAAGCTTGCTATGTAATGAGCTGGATACCTTTTGTTTGCCTATCCAGATCCATGCTCCACCTTCATCTGTGCATGAGGAGACTTACCCAAGTGGAGTTTCTGGTCGATTTTGACGACGTGGTGCCCTAGGAAGAGATGAGAGAGAGAGAGTCAAAGAGGATACTGAGGTTAGGGTTATGTACTTCATTTGCTCCCTTGGGTTTACCATGGCCTGGCTGCACCCTACAGTGTTTCTGTTATAGCCCTAAGGTGATACACTACCCTGCCTGTACCTTCTGTAAATACGTTTTCTTCTTTACTTTTTAAAATTCAACTCACCTCTAATTCTCCATTTGAGTATGCCATCTGTTTCCTGCCAGGACCATAACTGATAGAAGGGATGACTCAATGTTCTTCCAGTTCTGAAGACTTACCCAAAGGAGGGTGCTGATCAACTTTTTCTGTATGGAAGAAGGTATAAAGGTCGTAGATTACAATAGAAGAACATTATATTAGGTAGGTAAATGATCTGTCTGACTAAATGATTTGAGCCTCAGTTGGCAAGATTACTAAGAACATAATTCAGGCTGGTATTTCCAAATGCTGAAACCCAAGGAATTTGTGGCTATATTTGCACTAGTCTGCTTGTGAAAGCAGAACAGTGAAAAAAGAAGACAGAAAAAGAATTTATGCATTTGAATTGTGGTTTGGTGAAGAAAATTGAACATACCATGACTGCCAGAAGGACGAATAAATAAGCCTTAGAAGAAATACAACCAGAACGCTCCTTAGAAGTAAAGATGGCACAAGACCAAGCGATGTTTTGTTCTGTTATACATAAGCTCCCCATGAATTGGAGCCAACTTAATGGCAACTAACAACAACAATGCAGTGAAATAAGGAGTTCCTGGGTGGTGCAAACAGTTAATGAGCTCCACTGCTAACCTAAAGGTTGGAGGTTTGAATCAACCGGGAGGCAACTCGAAAAAAGGTCTGATGCTCTACCACTGAAGATTCAGCCATTGAAAACCTTATGGAGCACAGTTCTACTCTGACACACATGGGGATGCCATGAGTCAGAATAAACTCAATGGCAACAGTTTTTCTTAATTTTATAATGTAGTATTTCAGTTACAGGATATCAAGGAGAAAAGTGAACCTCACCGAAGGACTTTGTATCCTCATCTGGGTAAAGGGTGGGTGTATTTTTAATTTTACACAGGATAGTTGTATCATGTTATGTGAAAGTATGACTTTGTTATTGTCTTCATTTGGGGAATAAGTATGGTTTAAGGAGAAGTGTATGGGTGCGGAGTTGACTAAGGGTGGACTATGATGGTTAATTCTATGTATCATTTTGGCTATGCTGTGGTTCCCAATTGTTTGGTTAAACACTAATCTGAATGCTGTTGTGAAGATATTTTGTTGATGTAATTAACATTTACAATAAGTTGACTATGAGTAAAGGAGATTAACCTCTATAATGTGAGTGGATCTTATCCAATCAATTGAAGGCCTTAAGAAAAAAATTGAAGTTTCTGAGAACAGAAAGATTCTGCCTCAAGACTGTAACATAGATAACCTGCTGAAGTTTCCATCCTGAGTGGCCTATGAATTTTGGACTACCCAGCCTCCACAATCAAATGAGCCAATTCCTTAAAAAGAATCTCTCTCTCTGTATAGCTATATCTATATCTGTATCTAAAACTATATCTATGTGTATATATCTCCTGTTCATTCTGTTTCTTTGGAGAACCCTGACTAATACAGTTGATAATAATGTATCAACACTGATGTAACAATTTTAACACATGTATCACATCAATGCAAGATGTTAATAATCCTGGAAACTGTGGATGGGGAACAGGGAACTCTGTGATTTCTGCTCAATTTTTCTGTATATCTAAAGCTGTCAAAAATAAAGTCTATTAATTTTAAAAAAAAGCTAACTCTTACTGATATTAATTATGCCTGCCTTTTTAGTATTGAAATATCCTTTATTTTAATAAATGGTGGAATTAACAGAAGTTTTGTTGTTGTTTTAATGTTCTTACTTGGCAAAACAAAGAGCTGACAACTTTATGAAGGTAACCTTATTTAAACAAAATATACTGATCAGTGAAATCCATAATCGTGGGAAACATTAGTCAAGGCCACAATTTTTCTAGGGATTTCAGTGTTAAGTTTTTCTGAGGCTAAAAACTGGTCAGAATGGACTTCAGTGTCCAGATTCTTTATTTCCTTCTCTTAGATATTTGGTGGCTGAAAAACACAAGCAGTATGAATTGCAGGTTTTTCTTCTGCCTTGGTAACAAGCATCTATGACTTCTAAGCATAGCTTGATTGGCAGGTAATAAGTCTACTTTTGTTTTATTACTTTTTCGTTTGTAATGTGAAATAAGAAACAAAAATACCTGGCTTTTCTTTCACAGCTTTTTATCACTATTTTCTCCAAGCCTTAGCAGAAACTGCAAAGTTTTCATGACTCAGTCTTCTCTTCATGACCAAATTCCCCATCACCTCCCTGACAATAGCCTTACTTTGGTGGTGTTCCTGGTAGACTTTGGGGTGGTTGCTTCCTTTCCTCCCTCCTTTCTCTCCTCCCTCTCTTTATTCCTCCCAACTGGCTGGCCCACAAGAGGAGGACTTGTTCCTGAACAATAAGACAGCTTTATACAGCACCCAAGACCAGGTCAAGTGGTTGATTATCCAAAGGGGAACCTCCAGGATCCACCCAGTATCTGCTATCTTCCATAAAATTATACTGTCAGATCTGGAAAGACCCCTTTGATAGCATCATAAGCTTATATTCTGTGTGTCATGGATCTCTGTGGAATTCTGAAATTATTGTAAGGGCTCTTTAAATCCAAAGGTATGATTTTTCAAAGATTTGTAGGTACTGCTGTGATACATAATTAGTGTGGCCTTTTGTGCATATATAGTTTCTCTATCAACTTATACTAAAATATTAACAATGATCTTATGGGAGATCTCAGGATTTTTCAAATTAATAAAAGGGGACTTTGTAAAAAAAACACCATCATAATTAGTTTTTAAGTGAAAAAGGGGGGTGATAGAACAGTGTGTATAGTATGATCCCATGTATATTTTCAAAGCTATAAACTCACGCAAGAAAACTATGGTTCTCTCTGGGGATAGGATAAACAGGATTGTCATTATTTTACTCATGTGTTTGAAATTTTTACAACAACTATGCAATATTTTCTCAGATGAGTACAGAGTCAAGTGAGGGTGTCACAAACTAACAGAAGGGAGCAATGCATTGTGATTAGCGCTGAGATGAAGGTAGTAAAATTGAATGCTTACTATTTATGAGGCACTTTTTTAAGTGTTTTAAGTATATTTATTCTGTTATTATCCCCTTTAAAAACTAAGGTTTGAGAAGTTAAGTTATTTGCACAAGTTCACACGGCTACTAAGTGATGGAGCAGGATTTGAACCCAGTCAGTCTGGCTTCTAAATTGATGCTCTTAACTACTATGTCCTGAGAAGAGAGGATTTAGTCTAGGCTGTATGTGGATTGCTTAAGTGTGGTTTCTCATCTGGCCACGGGGAACCAGACCATAAGACAGATCTCCCCACAAGGCTCAAAAAGCACACCTATTGCTTCTGCTACCATTGGGCCTCTGGATACATATCCCTTTGCTAATCAGAGGAGATTCCTTGTCTTGTTCCATACAGAAGCTTCCATACTCATCATTTCATTCAGAGCTCAATATAACCTTATGGGGCAGGTAGTATCCCGATATTACAGATGGATAATCTGAGGCTCAGAGAGATGACACGGCTTGCTCAAGTTCATGCAGTTAGAAACTTGTAGAGTTAAGATTTGAAACTCAGATACTCTGATGATAGAGCAATTTTTTCCCATTACCTTATGATATTTTTGAGAGGTCTGCTGACTGTGGCAGTAGATTGGGTGCCCATAACCCTCTTACACAGTTCAGTGGTGGTCCAGGTGCCTCCTAATGTGACTCAGGTCTACTTGTCATCCCAACCCTGCTACTCTCACATACACACCTATTCTTATCTGATTATGACCAATTTTCCAGTTCCAAAGGTGGAACTAAAAGCAAAGTATTTCTCCTTCTAAATGAGTAGACTTTTACACAGAGAGCACAGACTGTCCAGAAGTGAGCAAAAAACAAAGGCAAATTTTAGAGTCACCTCTTGTCTGTCTTCTTTAGACCATGAGGGAGAAAAGGGTTAGAATTTCTACCACTTGAGTAGACTGTAGAAAAAGGTGGTGAGCATCATTTCCAGCAGCCTGTTTCCTGGTCCTCAGACAGCAAAATCTGTCTTCTTTGGTTATAGGAAGCAATTCCAATGGAAGGTTCTAACAGGGGTAACAACAATGACTGAAACTGGGAGTGGATCCTGTTTTACTTAAGGCTGTTCTGGACAGAAAGGGAAGTGCTCTCTTTTCTATAAAGTTAGCTGGATATGGTCACAGATCTTATCAAGAACAGCCAGGTATTAGGAACCCAGGTTGCCTAGGCACTAGTAATTCACCAGTTCTTTCCAATTACATTGCTAAAAGCCACTCTTACATTTGAAATATAGTATATGCACTCCAATCAAACTGCTGCATTATAATCAAGTTCTTTTTAGTCTGCTTTTAATTTAAGACCTTCATTAAACGAAACATTAAAGGAATACTTTGTTGACTGAAGGGAGAAAGTCACATTTAAAAGTGGTATTTGCTTGGAGGTCTCAGGCCCCCAAAGAAGATTCTCTCACAACCCTTATAATTACATGCCCTCCTACAAACAATATTCTAGGAAGATCACTGTTGTACCCCCACAGTCTGACCCTAGTTCAGAGACTGAGGTTCTACTTATCCTAACCACCAGCTAATTTGAAGCAGAACAGCCCTACAGAGAGTAATAGCTGATAAGGCATGACCTAGACATCTTTTCCCAGGCTGAAGGAGGAAGCTCATTTGTATTATAAGCTCCTGCTGGAGTAGGTTAAAGTTGGGGGAGTGGAGAGACTGACTGAGGACCTGGCTGCTGCCTTTTGGAAAAATCATAAACAAGGTTGTGTGTTAGTAGAGGTATGCTTAGATACGGAGAAAGCAAGAGACTGCCAGGGAATAACTGAAAGGAAAGCTGGAAATATTTGTGACGGGAACTGAATGCTTGAATTTAATATTTCAAGAGTGGAGCAGCTCTGGAGTCCCTGATGGAGCATGAGAAAAGTGGGGTGCAGAACTCAAATTCTAGTAAATGTACCAGACTTAATGGTCTGACTGAGACTGGAGCAACCCCAGAAAGCATGGCCCCGGGACTCTCTGTCAACCCAGAACTAAAACCATTCCCGAGGCCAACTCTTCAGACAAAGATTAGACTCGAATATGGGACATAAAATGATACTCGTGAAGAGTGTGCTTCTTAGCTCAAGTAGATACATGAGACTAAATGGGCAGCTCCTTTCCGGAGGTGAGATGAGAAGGCAGAGAGGGTCAGGAGCTGGTTGAATGGACACAGGAAATCAGGAGTGGAAAGGAGGAGTGTGCTGTCACAGTATAGGGAGAGCAATTAGGGTCACATGACAATGTATGTATAAATTTTTGTATGAGAGAGACTAACTTGAATTGTAAACTTTCACGTAAAGTACAACCTTAAAAAAAAAGAGTGGAGCAGCTGTGGGTGATGACAACGGCCAGGGTGGCTTAGGAGTGGAGGACAAAATCACTGCAGAATTAGAAATTCAAAGGACCTGAGAGCCCAGGTGTTAGCTGGGTCATCTGTATGAACCCTGAAGTCATCCAGGATGATGAAAGAGAATAAGACAGTGAGCAGGTGCCAAAGTATTCAACAAATTATGGGGGGTAGCCAGGAAGGTAGGAGATGATAGCAAAGAAAAGGGTTAAAGGCAAATTTAGTCAGATGACATGGGTCTAAAGAAGCTGAGAGTTTTTAGTAACATGAAGATGGAGGAATAAATGAATGTAACTAGCTCAATAAATAATAGCCTTTCTGCTGAGCGCATCTTCAATATTTTGGGGATGGAAGCATTAAAAATGCCACCCTGCCAGTCCAAGTTCTCTTTCATACTGAGCACTGCTTGTCCATATTCCACACTGGCTTCCCATTCTTTCCCCACCGAGTACCAGAGGACTGGTCATCCTTAGGGAATTTTGCCTATTTCCCTTGCAGAGGCTGACCATTACTTACACTTAAGTTTATGAGTGTTTATGCACAGGCCTGGAAGAAACCAAATATGGCTAACTTGGAAGTTACCCTAGACACCAGAAACATGGAGCACTCTAGATCTGTGGCAACTACATTGAGGACATCTGGTGTCATCGGAGTCAATGTCTTTATCAGTGTCAAGGGATCAGATGGGCATTTTGCCCCCATCTCCACTAGAAGAGCAGACCCTAAAGTTGACAAGTACAGGATGAGTTGTCTGGAAAAGGCCTGTTCTAGCCACCACCCCCCCCCGCCCCGCATGGCTGTGGTTCAAAGATATCCACATGGAAAATATTAACACAAAACGAAAGTGGCTTCTAAGAAGAGATTAAAGCTGTGGCTGGCTTGACTTCAGGGTGAAGATTCCATCAGCTTGTTCCAGGGTGTAGTTGGCACTGTTGGGAGTAACAAGAAAAAGATGAATGCAATTCAACAGCTATTTACTGTGTTTGATGGTTCTGTGCCATTCACAGTGCTGCACACTCTGAATGACAGAAAAGGCAGTAAGTTGCCATCCTTGAACTTAAGGAGACATGGAAGAGACAGACACACAAGTAAATCAAATATAGGACAGAAGAAATAATCACTATAATGAAGGAGGCACAAATAAATTACTCTGAAAATGCTGAGGAGGAATGTTGGTTTCTAGCTAGAAGGCTACACAGAGGAGGTGGCATTTGACCTGGGCTGGGATAAATGAATTGGATTTCCATACCTGCAGATGACATGCAGGAAACAGCATGGCTAAATGCATGGAGGCAGGTGATGCAGAATACAGGGTGTGTAGTGATGGGAGAGAGAGAGAAGATGAGAATAGAAACCAATACTAATAGCTAATATTTGTGGGTCACTTACTACATGCCAGGCACGGTGCTGAGAAGTCAACATGTGTTAACTTATTTAATAGTCACAAAAACTCTATGAGGTAGGTAATATTATTATTTTCATTATCCTCACTTGAGAGCTGAGAAACTGAGGCCTAGGGAAGGAAGTTAAGTAACTTTCTCAAGATCCCACAGTTAGCAAGTGGCAGAGTGAGGATTCAAACCTAGGAAGTTTGGATCCAGACTTAACCCATGCCCTCAACCTCTCTGATACATTACCTTTCAACACAGATTGGGAGAAAATCATGACTGGCCTTGAATGCCAGAGTAAGAATTAAGGCTTCTATCTTGTAGTCCTGTGTTTGAATTCTGGCTCTAGAAGTCACTAGAGGTTACTTGAGCAATTTACTTAATTTATCTGAACTTTTGTTCCCAAATTTGTAAAGAGGAGAAAATAATATAAAATGTCACAGGGATTAGATATTATATTAAGCATCTAGTACATAGCTTGGAATGTAATAAATATTTAGTAAATGTAGAATTAGTAGGAGATAAGGGGCATCCCAGGTGGAAGAAGTAGATTGAAGTTTAATGGTATTGCTGGGATATGGTGTCTGATGATACATGGTGATGAGGCTGGAAAGTAAATGTAAGGAAGAGATTATGAAAGACTTTGAATGTGACTGTGAACTATTTGTATTTTTTTCTACAGGTGACAGAAGATCCACTAAAGGAGAGTTAAGCGGGATGAATTTAAAAAGGCATGCATGCAAGGTGGAAGGAAAAACACATAGCCATAAATGACACCCACAAAGCACTTGCTTTTTATCTGGTCCTGGGCTAGGTGATATAAGGCATACAGAGATGAAGCTGTTGGATTCCAACCACTTAGAGGTGATAAGACAAGAACCTAGCCCTGATTCACCAAAAATAAGTGATGTAGTGGGATGTAAAATGGTACAACCACTTTGGAAAACAGTTTGACATTTTCTTAAAAAATTAAACATGTATTTACCAAGTGACTTAGAAATCCCACTTCTAGTATTTCACCTAGAGAAATTAGAAATCTATGTTCTCACAAAAACAATTAAAAAAAAAAACAAAACTTTTGCATGAATGTTTATAGCAGCTGTATACGAAGTCTCCCCAAATTGAAAACAATCCAAATATCCACCAATAGTTGAATTGACAAACAAACTCTGATACATGCATACCATGGAATACTACTCAGATAAAAAGGAATCCACTACTTATACATGGGACAGCACGGATGAATTGCAATTGCATTACATTAAGTAAAAGAGGCCAGACACAAAAGGCTATTACAATATGATTCCATTTACATGAAATTCTAGAAAAAGCAAAAACATAGGAACAAAGAAGAAATCAGTGGTTACCAGGGGTTAGGAATGGGGGAGGGTGTAACTACAAAGGGACCACCACACACCACCCATTGCCTTAAGTTGATTACGACTCATGGTGAAGCCATGTGTGTCAGAGTAGAACTGTACTCCATATGGTTTTCATCATCTCTGTGGCCTTTCAGAAACAGATTTTCAGGCCTTTCTTCCAAGGTGCCTCTGTGTGGGTTAGAACCACCAACCTTTGGTTAGTAGCTGAGTACTTAACCATTTCTGCCACCCAGGGACTCCTACAAAGAGGCAGTGCAAGAGAACTCTTCAGGGGCATTGAAACTGAGCTATATCCTGATTGTGGTGATGGTAACTTGAATCTACACATGTGTAAACCTATAGAACTATACAACAAAAAAGTGAATTTTTTAAAAGGGTAAAATACAGTAGTATACTGTGGAATATTTGTTGCAATTCATACAAGCTTTCCCATTTTCAGAAGTCCATTGCAAATGATGCAAATAAAATGTCACATGAAAGTTACCAAAAAAAAGTGATACTATGTTAACCTTATTTCATCCTTTGACAGGGTTACTAGACTGACAGCACGCAGGCAGACTTGCCCAGTACCATACTGATATCAAGCAATTCAAAGTTTCATCATCCTTTTAAACTGTTGAGTGAGTTTGTGACTGAAAAATTTATCTTAATAAGGGCTAATTAATTAGTGGAAATCAGTATTGAGGTGCCACAAGGTTTTATCCTTGGCTGTATCCTGCTTGGTTTTTTTCTCAGTAACTTGGATGAAGATATTGCCTGTTCAAATTTGTAGGTGATATCCAGCTGGACAGGTAATCAGAATTTTAAACATCTGCAGGGGTTGGAGCAAAGGGAAATTTAATGGATAAAAATATTAAGTACCTCTATAATTTTATATATATATATATATATATATATATGATTGATTATATAAGTACAGAGGTAGAGGTAGGATATATAACATAGACTTAGGGAGATTCAGTGATAAGCATCTCACTCAGATATCATTCATAGTCTGTCTGTATTGGGCAGACCTTATCTAACACATGTGCCAACCTGGGGCCCCAAATATTGATTAGGTCACAGACACACTGAAGCATGTCCAGAGGGTAGTAAGGAAGCTGAGGAGAGACCTGGAGCCCAGGTCCCATGATAAACAGCTGAATGAGGTGGAGCTAGCTGTTCAGGCTGGAGAAGATTTAGAAGGATAGGGTTTCTGTCTCCAGATCTCTAAAAGACTCTCAAGAGGCAGAAGAAACAGACAGGGTCTGAGACACCTCAGACCAAGAAAAAATTTCAACTTATTATAAGGAAGAATTTTAGCCATTCAGAGTGGGCTACCTCAAGGAGTAGTAAATTCCTTGACAGCAGAGTTATGCAAAGAGAAGCTGCCTTAGTGTCAGTGATTTCTACAGTATATAAAACAATGGTTCTCAAACTTGAGAGTGCAGTGCATCATTATGACCTGTTGAACTGGTTAAAGATTCAATTTCCTGGGCTCTCAGCCCCAGGTTCAAACTCAGGAGGTCTTGGGTGGAACATGTTAATGTGTATCTCTTACAAGTACTCCCAAGTGATTCTAAATCCATTTTGGGCAAGAGCTTGCTGAAGGTTGGCTGATTATTACTTATTGCGGCCAGCAGTGCAGAGGGGAAAGAGCACTGGACTAGTTGTCAGGCAGGTTGGACCCTTGTCCTGGCTCTGGCTCTCACTCCGTAGGACCTTTTGCAAATACCTTCCACTCGGTCTCCAGGCTCCTTCCCTATCCCCAGTCTATGCTATGGTGAATGCTCTTCTAAGTTCCTCATTGTAAATCAGTGGATCCCTTCATTTTTTCAAACAAAATTCCCATATTTAAAGCAAATACAGAGTTGTTCTGGTGCATGTATATGTGGGGGGGAAGGCTTGTCTGCTCAGCACCCCCACACACACTCAAAGACCCAGAGGCTCCTTTCTGAGATTTATAAGTTGCTATTCTAGGATCTGTGGGGCACAAAGTTTCTGATGACCGAGGATCCTTGGACCTTGCAGCTCTCCCACCTGAGTTCCCACACCTGACTCCAAACTGGTACCTGTGTCCTGCCCTGCCACCTTCCTCCATCCTGCCCACACTTCCAGGGAAAGAACTTGTGCCCTCATTGGGCCCCTGAGCAAGGATCTCTCCTCTCCATTGCCAGGATACTGGTTCCTTGTTCCTTCCCAGGGGTCTTCACAGCCTCTGCCTTTTTCCGTCTCCGTGTGTCAACCCCAGTGTGCCCCTGTCCCAGCCAGCCTGACTTGAGGTCAGGACAGGGTGGGGCTGGAAACAGCTACAACCAGGGCTTTGGAAAGCCCTTCCCTCCAACTATCCTGCTCTAAGCCTGTTTTCCCACCTGTCTCCTAAGATGGTGGGGTAGACGAACTCTAAGCACCCTAGTAGCTGGAGCTTCCTTTCTAAGAGTCAAGTCTGTCCTATTACTACCCTGCTTCAGAGGGCTTCATGTGCAGGGCAGATCAAGAGCCCCTGCTAATTGACTCCTGCTCATTTCTCTAGTCTTATCTCCAGCCTCTTCTGGCTCATCAGATTTTGTTGCTGTATGAGCACGGGCTATACAGGAGTTGAATATATTCTACCTTCATAAGATTCAGTAAAGAGTCCATTGTGCCTTAAAATGGTCTTCCTGAGCCTGTGTGATAAAATAACACTTGAAGACCATTTGGAACTAGAGAGACCATGGGAAAAACAACTACCATTTAGTGAGTCCCTCCTATGCAACAGCCAATTTCTTGTTCATTGCCTTATTTAGTTCTCACATCAACTCTGCAAAGTTGGTACCATTATTTCCCCATTTTCCAGATGAGGAATCTCAGGTTGAAGGTAGTTAACCAGCTAAGCCCATGCTCTGGTAATCCCAGAGGTGGTAGTTTTGAACTTTATGACACATAGTGGTAGATAGAGGCTACTCTGGCCATTCTAGAGGGGCAGGCACAAAGTTCTGGGAAGTCCAATAGTTAGCTCCTGGTGATCCTGAGCATATTTCATCATCTTCTCAGCCCTGTTCCTTTCTGGTGGCAAAGTTTTGCTTTGAACCTCTGAAAACGTACAAGATGGGAACCTCCACTCCTCAGCTGGGCAGTACCACGAAGTGGGAATTGGTACCAATGGAAGCAATGACCATGGACTTTTCCCAAGAAAACAGACAGAACAATAGTACCTGGACTGGGTGATAAGTCAAGTTATACCCACAGTTCTCAAACTTGATTGGGCGTCAAAATTCCCCAGGGAGTTGATGCACATGCAAATTCCTGCCCTTTCCCCACGTCTGAGATTCTGATCTAGGAAGTCTGGCATGACACCCAGGTGTCCGCATGTGTAATATACTCTCCAGGTGATTTGGACGCACGTTGTTCTGGACTGCATTACCCTCAGTGGAGAGTCAGACCAAATCATCTTTCAGGTCTCTCCCAGCTTTGAGATTCCTGGTGTTAAGTATTGAGCCGTATGGCATGGATGACAAATATCATAGCCAATCAGAAAAAGATGAGAAAAATGTAAGTGCTGGTAGTTAGAAATGCAGTCTAAGAGATGACTTCATAAGAGTGGTCACATTTGTGCTGGGTCTTGAAGTAGGGATGAAAATTGGATTCAATACAGAACGGGGAAATGATACTCCAGCAAAGAGACCTTGGAGGAGAAAAGCCTCAAAAGTAGGAATAACTATGGTTTGTATGTGGCAAGATGTGGTGAGAAGGTCAAGGTTAAGGAGTCTAAACAGTCTTCTTGAGGCAAAGAATAGGAGATACATTTGATAGAGAGCAAGGGGCCAGATTAAAATGGGTATTGGATGCTACACAGAGAATTTAAGCTTGAGGAACAGATGGGAGCCTTTGTATGTTCTGGAGCAGGGGAATGAAAGAGGTATAAAGCATTATTTTTGGAACTGTTTTTGGCTGAGATTCACAGTAAGAAAATGTACATCACTATTTGGTATACACATACATACACACACACGTGTGTATCTACAGGTGTGTGAGTGTGTGTGTGTATGACAGAAACCAAACTTTCCTGAAAACATCTCTTATTAAGGGTCAAAGTGATGCACTCTGATGATATATAATGAATTGAAATACATACAACTGCTGCTCCATCCATTAAATTAATTTCATGACGTCCTAATGGGTTATAAACTACAGTTTGAGAAACACTAATCTGAAGGAAATGAAATAGTTTCTTTTCTTGATGTTTACTTTTGAGCTTATAGGAAATTATGAACTGATCTTATGAAAATGCTTCAAAAAATCCATAGACATTTGATTTTAATTTTATTTTTGAAATGTATTTTAAGAATGTTTTAAACAATTGTAATAAAAAACAGGATTCACACTGAAATGTATAGATGTGTGATGCACTAAATTTGGACTCTTTGGAAACCAGTTATGCATTAGCTTGGACTACATGAGTAATTTGTTTTCCATGCAGACATTGAAATAAAGCTCCTGGCACATCTGTACTTTATATTTAAACTTCTAAGTGCATCATCATTCATGACAGTGCTAGTTCTGTCCTAATCTTTCTTTGAATTCAACCTATACATGTCCACTCAAGTGGACAACCAAGGTTCAGGTGCATTGGTTTGGCACATATACACCTCTGGACAACATAATCAGATAAGAAATATCAGAAGCATATGTAACACACTACATTGTGATAATAGTCTGTTATGAAAAGTTTAAGTGCTTATGTTAAGTTTTAGGGTGTCTTATCCATGTTTTGTATTTATTACTAGCTGTCTTAACTGGTGTTGCTCAGAAACATCAAGGACCTTGCTAAATATGGTTTAATAAAACCAATATGATAATTATCATTGGATTTATACTATTTATTTTATTAACGCAGAACTGTGACAATTTTCAGCTTGAAACAAAGTTCTTTATAGACGACTTTTGTTGTTCTCCTCTAAATCCCTGAAGTGCCTTACTCTAGAACGTGCTACATAGAGTTGCCCAGGCGAGAAGCATTTCATTACAAATTAATGTCTGCAATTTGTAGCATTTGCTATTATGACAAGGAGCCCTGGTGGTGCAAAGGTTAAGCACTTGGCTGCTAACTGAAAGGTCAGTGGTTCAAACTCACCAGCTGCTCCGTGGGAGAAAGATGTGACAGTGTGCTTGCATAAAGATTACAGACTTGGAAACCCTGTGAGGCAGTTCCACTCTGCCCTATAGGGTCATTATGAATCAGAATCCACTCAACAGCAGTGAGTCTGGGTTTGTTTCTCTCTCTCGCCCTTCCTTTCTTCCTTCTTGCCTTCCTTCCTTTCTTCCTTCCTTTTCTTCCCTTCCTTCCTTCCCTTCTTCTCTCCTTCCTACCTTCTTCTTTTTTGGAGGGGGAGTGCTATTATGACTTTGGAGCCCTGGTGGCACAGTGATTAAGAGCTTGGCTGCTAACCAAAATGTTGGCAGTTCGAAGCCACCAGTCACTCATTGGAAACCATATGGGGCCGCTCTACTCTGTCCTATAGAGTCTCTATGAGTCGGAATTGACTCGAAGGCAATTTTTTTTATTATGACTTATAATAGTGATTGTGCTACAAAGAAAATACTTCCAGGGAACTACAAAGTTTGAAAGTAAGTGAGGTCATTTAAAGTAGCTGGAAGATTTATACTTCACCTGTTAACATACCATTTTAAAATGTACGGTTTTAACCCCTGTTGTTAGCTTTAAACTGTCTGCATTACATGAATCTAGTTTTCTGTGCTTTGAGATCACAAAAACTGGCTTCAACATGACTTAACCACTGGAACAGAGTGTACTTTTAGGCTCATCTTTCCATTTCAGGGAGCTAAAGCAATGTTAGATTACTTAGCAGAATCTATTTGGTCTTATTTGAAACGTTTGTTTGTTTTCTCTTTCCAGAGCATGTCTCCTTCCAAATGGCCACCAAAAGTCCTTTTTTGTTGGACTTTTCAACTGTCTGGGAAAGAACCTCTCACATTGACAATCATGTGAGTCCTGGTTTGCACCTTGGTTTTAGATGTTCTGGAGGATGACTGTTTCTTGTTGGATACTCAGCTATTATTGCACCTCAGTCAAAGTTGCTGCTGTGTCATTGGCACCCTGTACAGGTTGCACATAGTAGATGCTTCATAAATTTTGTCGAGTGGAAGAATATAATGTCACCTCAGCCATGAAGGACATTTCTGGCCCCTTCAAAATTTATTGTTTCCTTCTTTGAGACACCATAGTACGTTTTCCATAATTTTATTAAACACTTTGTCACTCCACATTATGATTTATATAACATATTTATATGTCTATTTTGCTCATTAAACTGCAATATTCTTGCAGGAAAGAATGACCTTGTCTTATTTGTTTGGTCTGTGCAGTGTCAAGTACAGTGTCTGTCACAGAGTAGGCAATGAATGTTTGTTGACAGAACAAATCAATAAGTATACAAAGAAAGAGATTATTTATGAACACACATGAAACTTCAGGGATTTATGAGTCATATATGGATTCTTCTCAACTTCCCCAGTTATCACTGATTCATTTATCAATTCATTCCACAAATATTAGATAACCCCCTACTTTTTGTTAGTGTTCTACCGTATAGGAATACAGTGGTGTATAATACAAAGTCTCTACACTAATGATTCCTGTGTAGTCTACATAAAAATCAAATCAACTACATCTATGGAGAGATGATGGATAAGCTCAATATCATCATTCAAGACAGAATCAGGAGCCAAATGTGGAACAGACTGTCAATTGCTCATGCACAAGTTCAAATTGAAGCTTAAGAAAATTAAAGCAAGTCCATAAAGACCAAAGCACAATCTTGAATACATTCTTCCTCAATTTAGAGACTATCTCAAGGATATATTTGATGCAGTTAAAACTAATGAACAAAAACCAGAAGAATTGTCGGAAGACATCAAGGACATCATACCTGAAGAAGGTAAGAAGTCATTGAAAAGACAAGAAAGAAGGAAGAGACCAAAACTGGTGCCAGAAGAGACTCTGAAAATTGCTTTCAATTAAGCATAGAGTAGCAAAAGCAAATAGAAATGCTGAAGTGTAAGAGCTGAACAGAAGATCTCAAAGGGCAGCTCAAGAAGACAAGGTAAAGTATTACAATGAAACGTGCAAAGACCTTGAATTAGAAAATCAAAAGGAAAAATGCAATCAGGATTTATCATGCTGAAAGAACTCAAGAGAAACTTTAAGCCTTAAGTTGCAATTTTGAAGGATTCTATGGGGAAAAAAATGAAAGATGCAGGTAGCATCAAAAGAAGATAGAGGGATTATATAAAGTCACTTTACCAAAAAGAATCAGTCGGTCAATATTTAACCATTTCAGGATAGATTATGATCCAGAACTGCTGGTACTGAAAAAAGAAGTTCAAGCTGAACTGAAAGCATTGGCAAAAACGCAAGGATCCAAGCACTGGCAGCATACCAACTGAGATGCTTCAACAAATGGAAGCAATACTGAAAGCGCTTACTATTCTATATTAAAAAAAAATTTGGAAAACAGCTACCTGGCCAACTGAGTGGAAGGGATCCATGTCTGTGCCCACTCCAAAGAAATGCAATCAAACAGAATGCAGAAATGAGCGAGCAATATCATTAATATCACAGGCAGGAAAATGCTGTTGATGATAATTCAAAAATGACTGTAGCTGTACATCAATAGGGAACTGCCAGAAGTTCAAGCCAGATTCAGAAAAGGACAGGGAATGAGGGATATCATTGCTGATGTCACATGGATCTTGGCCAAAAGCAGAGACTATCAGAAAGATGTTTACCTGTGTTTTATCTACTATGTGAAAGCATTCAACTGTGTGGATCATAACAAATTATGGATACTATTTCAAAGAATTAACATTTCAGAATACTTAATTGTCTTCATGTGTAGCCTGTACATGGATCAAAAGGCAGTTGTTTGAACAGAACAAGGGGATATGGTATAGTTCAAAACTGGAAAAGGCATGTGGCAAAGTTGTGTCCTTTCACCTTAATTATTCGATCTGTATGCTGAACAAATAATCTGAGAAGCCAGACTATATGAAAAGAAACTAGGCTTAGAAGAAGGATTAGAGAAAGACTCATTAACAACCTTTAATATATAGGTAACAGAAACTCGCTTACTGAAAATGAAGACAACTTGAAGCACTTACTGATTAAGATCAAAGACTACAGCTTATAGTATGGATTACACCTGAACATGAAAAAAATGAAAACTCTCACAACTGGACAGATAAACAACATCACAATAAATGGAGAGGAAGTTGAAGTTGTCAATTTCATTCTGCTTGGATCAACAATCAATGTCTGGAAGCAGCAGTCAAGAAATCAAATGAAGTATTGCATTGGGCAAATCTCCTGCAAAAGACCTGTTTAAGGTTTTAAAAAAGCTGTCACTTTAAAAGATGTCGCTTTGATGACTAACATGTACTTGACCCAAGCTATGGTCTTTTCAGTCACCTCATATGCATAAGAAAGTTGGATAATGAAAAAGAAAGGCAGAAGAATAATTGACACGTTTGAACTGTGATGTTGGTGAAGAATACTGAATAAACCATGGTAAGCCAAAAGAATGAACAAATCAGTCTGAAAAGAAATACAGCTAGGATATTCCTTAGAAACAAGGATGAAGAGTCTTCAGCTCACTTAATTTGGACACTTTGTCAGGAAAATACCCAACAAAAAAGAGGGAAATCCTCAGTGAGATGGATTGACACAATAGCTGTAACAATGGACTCAAAAATACTGAGGATCATAAAGACATTGCTGGATGGGGCAACGATTTGTTATACATAATATCTTCATGAGTCGGAGCCAACTCAACTGCAGTTAACAACAACAACCCTCATGGAGCTAACATTCTAGTGAAGGAGATACGTAACTGAATTGTAAGTAGTGATGTATTTTGTACAGAAGAAAAAAGCAGGTTAAGAGGATAGAGACTGACAAGGACGTGATGTTTTAGATATGAGAGTTGGGAAATTCTTCTCTGAGGAGGTGACATTTGGGATGGGGTGGACAGGTGGGGGTAAAATGAAAAAAAAATTAGGTAAATAAATAAACAAAGGCACTAGAGAAGCCTTTCATGGATTAGTGACAATGAATGTCATAAACTGAGAGATATGATTAACTCAACCATTGTCATATAAAGATTTATTTAATGGATGTTTCCAGACAGAAGAAAACCTGTTCATCCCACAGAATGCAATACTTGATGGTATCCTGTCTCGAATAGATCTTTTGTTGCGTAAGTAAAAATTTTATTTCCTCTACTAGTTTTTAAGTACCTTGAGGAGGGATGATGGATTTTAATTATTTCCTTATTCTCCATAGTGCTGGGAGTGTAAACTCCTCACTGTATTCAACCTGTGCTCTCCAAAGTCAAAGATTTTTATATTTTGCTCATTGGTATATTTTAGGCACCTAGAACAGTACCTGGCACATAGTAGGTGTAAAATATATTCATGATGAATAAAGGAATGTCGCTCTCTGAAGTCAGGATTAGCTTCAGATTTATATCTTGTCCCTCAAAGCTTACCACAGTGCCTGGTACACAGTAAGTACTCAACATATGTGAGTTATTTTGTTCTGTTCTGCTCACTTTTTAATTTTATTGACCATCTTCTTTTTTTCCATTTTTGAAGGAAGTGGAAATGCATTGTGTCACTGCAGCTCATCTGAAGTTTATACAGAGCTAGTGCTTATGGGTCTTAGTACTGCCACTGACTCATCATTTGACCTTGGACTTGGCTCTTCTTTACCTTCTATGGCCTGAAATTACCAATTTGTACAGTGAGGTGGTTGGACTAGATCAGTGGTTTTTAAATAATTTTTTGAAATGATTAATGTTTTCATGCAAGCAAAGTTTACATGAAAACAATGATATAATAAAAACAAGTGGTATTTGATTTAATCTATATTTGTTGTATACATTAAGACATGGGGTTTACAGACAAATTCAATAATGAGGAAACAGCTTATTTATTTATTTTTAAATTTGGGCCAGAATACAGATCTTTATTGCCATCATTCCTAGATGTCCTGAAGAATCACCGCAGTCTTATTCTTTTTTAAATTTTTTTTGTTTATTGTTGTAGGTGAAATGAAGTTTACATTTCACGTTAGCCTCCCATACAAAAATTTATACATACATTGTTATGTGACCCTAATTGTTCTCCCCACACTGTGACAGCACACTCTCCTCTTCCACTCCTGATTCCCCATGTCAATTCAACCAGCTCCTAACCCTCTCTGCCTTCCCATCTCACCTCTGGACAGAAGTTGCCTGTTTAGTTTCTTCTGTCTACCTGAGCTAAGAGGCACACTCCCCACGAGCATCACTCTATGTCCCACAGTCTAGTCCAATCCCTGTCTGAACAGTTTGCCTTGGAAATTGTTTTAGTTCTGGGCTGATAGAGACTCCAGGGGCCATGCTTTCCGGGGTTCCTCCAGTCTCAGTCAGACCATTAAGTCTGGTCTTCTTACTAGA
>NW_004444006.1:1396893-1399922 GCF_000243295.1 Trichechus manatus latirostris | reverse complement strand
TGCCCCATCAAGGACTTTCTGTTGTGTTCCTTGACAGGGCAGTCATTGGTGGTAGCCGGGCACCATCTAGTTCTTCTGGTTTCAGGCTGATGAAGTCTCTGGTTTATGTGGCCCTTGCTGTCTCTTGGGCTAATACTTTCCTTGTGTCTTTGGTGTTCTTCATTCTCCTTTACTGCGGTGGTTGGGACCAATTGATGCATCTTAGATGGCCGCTTGCAAGCTTTTAAGACCCCAGACGCCACTCACCAAAGTAGGATGCAGAACATCTTCTTAATAAGATTTGTTATGCCAATTGAACAAGATGTTCCCTGAAAGCATGGTCCCTAGAAACCTACCCCCACTACTCTGTCCCTCAAAGAGTTTGATTGTATTCAGGAAACTTCTTAGCTTTGGTTTAGTCCAATTGTGTGAGGATACAGCTTATTTAGAGGGTCACAGACATTTAAAATCATGGTTTATAGAGAGCAGATGTATTTTAGCCTACAACCAGTCTATGGTATAATCAATAATCTTCACCAACACCATAATTCAAAGGCCTCAAGTCTTTAGTCTTCCTTACTCATTATCCAGCTTTCACATGCATATGAGGCAACTGAAAATACCATCGTTGGGGTCTGGCACACCTAAGTCCTCAAAGTGACATCTTTGCTTTTTAACACTTTAAAATGGCATGCATTTTAAAATGCAATGCATTATTTGATATCTTGACTGCTGTTTCCATGGGTGTTGATTGTGGATCCAAGTAAAATGAAATCCTTGACATCAGTCTTTTCTCCATTTGTCATGATGTTGCTTATTGGTTCAGTTGTGAAGATTTTTGTTTTCTTTATGTTGAGGTGTAATCCATACTGAAGGCTGTAGTCTTTGATCTTCATCAGTAAGTTCTTCAAGTTCTCTTTGCTTTCAGCAAGCAAATTTGTGTCATCTGCATATTTCAGGTTGTTAATGAATCTTCCTCCAATCCTGATGCCACATTCTTCTTTATGTGGTTCAGTTTATCAGATTATTTGTTCAGCATACAGATTAAGGATGGTGAAAGGATACAACCCTAACACACACTTTCCTGATTTTAAAGCATGCAATATCTCCTCGTTCTATTTGAATGACTGCCTATTGGTCTATGTATGAACACAATTAACTGTTCTGGAGTTCCCAATCTTCGCAGCGCTATCCATAGCTTGTTAATCATCCACACAGTCAAATGCATTTGCATAGTCAATAAAACACAGGTAAACATCTTTCTTGTATTCTCTGCGTTTGGCCAAGATCTCTATGACATCAGCAATGATATCCCTCATTCCACGTCCTCTTCTGAATCCAACTTGAATTTCTGGAAGTTCCATGTCGATGTACAGCTAAAATCGTTTTTGAATTATCTTCAGCAAAATTTTACTTGTGTGTGGTATTAATGATATTGTTCAATAATTTCCACATTCCATTGGATTAACTTTCATTGGAGTGGGCACAAATATGGATCTCTTTCATTCAGTTGGCCAAATAGCTGTATTCCAAATTTCTTGGCATAAAGGAATGTGCGCTTCCAGCTTTGCATCTGTTTGTTGAAATATCTCAATTGGTAGCATATGATCAATAACTGATGGTTCTGAAGGAAAAAGTCCAAGCTTTACTGAAGACATTGGCAAAAAAAAGTGTCCAGGAATTGATTGAATACCATTTGAGGTCACCATCTGATGAACTATATATAGGAGTCCCTGGGTCAAACAAATGGTTAAGTGCTAGGCTACTAATTGAAATGTTGGCAGTTTGCATCCACCTAGAGGCACCTTGGAAGAAAAGCTTGGCAATTAACTTCCAGAAGGTCACAGTTATTGAAAACCTATAGATCACAGTTCTACTCTGACACACAGAGGGTCACCATGAGTTGGAATCAACTCAACAGCAACTGTTTATTCATGTACTACATATTTCACTCATTCATTTGTTTGCTGTCTGTTTCCTTGTACTAGAATATAAAATTCATTGGGGCCATTATTTTTGGTTATTTGATTTAATTCTGTAACCGCATTGTTTAAGTGCCTAACCCAGAGTGTGCATTTATGGAAGGTAAAATTCTAAAATACCTCCTACCAGGATTCCTGACCCTTGATATACAGTTATTCAATAAAACTAATCTATGGACTTCTGTGAAGGGATTTTGCAGATGTAATTAAAGTTCCAACCTCGTTTATCTTAAGGTAGGGAAATTATCCACGAGACTTTTAAAAGTGGATAGTTTTCTCTGGTTGCTGGTAGAAGAGGAAGTCAAAGATTCAAAGTGCAAGAAGGATTTGATGTGCTTTTGTTGGCTTGAAGATTGAGGGGTCCACATGTCAAAGAATGTTGACAACATCTACTGGCTGAGAGAGGCCCCTGGATAACAACCAGAGGGAAATAGTCCTACAGAGGTCGTGCAACCACAAAGAACTGAATTCTGTCAACAAAAAGAATGAGCACGGGAGGTACTTTTTCCCCAGAACCTCCAGATGAGAACTCAATACAGATTACACATTGATTTCAGACTTGTGATATCCTGAGCAGAGAACCTTCTTACTCTGTGCCTAGACTTCTGACTTACAGAACTGTGAGGTAAGGAATGAGTGTTGTCTTAATTCTCTAAGTTTGTGCTAATTTGTTACACAGCAATAGAAAACTAATAGAGCAGTCAGGATATTTCTGTAATGAGTAAAATTTATCCTGAAGGTAATGGGAAGTCACTGAAGGTTTTTAAGCAGGAGAGTTATACGATCAAATTTATGTTCTAAAAAGTTTTTTGGCTGCTGTGTGGAAAGTGAATTAGCACAGCGGCCAGAGGTTGGGAGTTTGAATTTCTAGCATGTTTGTTTCTGAACTGGGCTTCCACTCCTACAGCTGCAGCATTTCTCCCTTCAGTAAAGTAAGATGTGAACATGATACTGATATAGCTTCTATACTCCAGCTCTTTGCTTGAAAAATATAGCAACAGTCATGTTCTTTCCAAATATACTTATTGAACATCTAGGGTGTTCCAAGCACTGCAGTAGACAATGAAG
>NW_004444006.1:1391168-1396792 GCF_000243295.1 Trichechus manatus latirostris | reverse complement strand
ATATACATATATATAAAATAAAACTTTAATAATGTCAAAGCAGTCCAAGTAGAAGGAACAGCTTGTGTAAAGGCCTAGGAGCACATGAACTTTGTAAGATCAAAGGATGTACTAAACAAAAACAACAACAAAAAACTACACTTGACATATAATGAATGAGAAGGTGAGTGATATGAGATGACGTTATAGAAAGGCGTGCAGGATCCAGATTATATAAGGTTTTATTGACCATGATAAAATAAGTTGGAGCAGGAGATAGTATTCCAAAAAAAGAGATAGAGATGGGAAAGATATGTTTGAAGTGTTAGAAAAAGTCTAGTGTGTCTGGAACATAGAGGAGAAAGCCAAAGGTGAAATGAACATGCTTCTGCTCGTCATGATGAAGAATGTGCAAGTGGACTCTCAAAGCAGGTAGATGTTAAGTGTTGTGAAGAGCATACCTGAGTTAGGGTGATGACTGAGACTTTGGATTAAGACAAAGAAGCTGGAGAGGAATGAATAGCTTGGCCAAATGATTCTTCCAGGGCTGCTGAAGTGGCATGGAAGCATCCTGAAAAGGTTACAGTTTGGAGAAAACACCATGAGAAGGCTCAAAGCTAGAGACCACATGGAAATAGCGCTCAGGACCTCAGAGATCCAGGGGCTAGAAGATTCTACTCCTCGAGAGTCACAACAAGAAAAAGAGGGAGACTTGGGGAAGATTCTGACATATTGGGAGACACTCAGGAACCAGACCAAAAAAAACTTGAGTCAAGTCTATTCCAACTCATACTGACCCCATGTGTTGCAGAGTAGAACTGCACTCCATAGGGTTTTCAAGGCCATACCTTTCGGATGCAGATTGTCAGTACTTTCTTCCAAGGTGCCTCTGGGTGCATTTGAACTGCCAACTGTATGCTTGGAATACTACCTCTTGCTTCAACTTCTTTTATCATGGCCAATAAGACCCTATATAACCTGAACTCTGCCCACCTCTCTAATGTCATCTCATATCACTCACCTTCTCATTCACTATATGTCAAGTGCAGTTTTTTGTTGTCGTTTTTTCTTTAGTACATCCTTTGATCCTACAAAGTTCATGTGCTCCTAGGTCTTTACATTAGCTGTTCCCTCTTCTTAGACTGCTTTGACATTACTACTTAAAGTTATATATATATATACACACACATATATATATACACACATATATGTGTGTGTATATATATATAGTCTTAGTCATCTAGTGCTGCTCCAACAGAAATACCACAAGTGGATAGCTTTAACAAAGAGAAGTTTATTTCTTCATAGTCCAGTAAGCTACAAGTCCAAATTCAGGGTGTCTGCTCCTGGGGAATGCTTTCTCTGTTGACTCTGCAGGAAGGTCCATGTCATCAATCTTCCCTTGGTCTGGGAGCTTCTTGCACGGGAACCTCAGGTCCAAAGAAGGCTCTTTGCTCCCGGCACTGCTTTCTTGGTGGTATGAGGTTCCCATGTGTCTCCGCTCTCTTCTCTCTTTTATATCTCAAAAGAGATTGCATTAAGACACTAATCTTGTCAACCTCATTAGTAAAACCTCATCACAGTGATAGAATTTACAACACATAAGGAGATCACATATAATCTCATCATCGTGATAGAGTTTACAACACATAAGAAAATCACGTCAGATAATACAATCATACAATACTGGGAATCATGACCCAGCCAAGCTGACAGGCTGACAGATATTTTTGGGGGACATGACTCAATCCATTATATATATATATATGTCAGTTTCCCTCACTAGAATGTAAAGTTTATAAGGAAGTTGGAAGTCAAGCACTGAACCGTTTGCATCACTCAGGAATTCCGCAGGCACCAGAAGACCAGAGTAAACCAATATTCCTGAGAAAGCTAGGATGATGTCAGAACGCTTTGCAGAGGAAAGTCTAATCAAGAATATTTGCCTAGAGGAAGTGGAGCCAACATGGCACTACAGACAGAAGCACCATGATGACCCTCTACATCAAAGACCGGGAAAACAAATTAAAACAAATACAAACATCAATCCTGGAACCCTAGGCGTCAACTAAAGGGATAAAGAACTCGATCAAGCACTGAAAGGAATAAGAAACTGCCAGAGAACAGAGAACAAGGAGAGCAACAGACTGGAGGTCCCCTACTAACTAATGTGGCACATATTCACCATCTTGGACCTCATACACCAAGAACAGCAGATAGAGACTATGGGAAGGCAAATTCACTGAGTTCCCAACAGGAGACAGAGCACCTGCTCCACAAATCATATCCTTTCCCTTCCCTCCTGCTTATCTGTACCCGGCACTAAGCAGCACACCACCAAGTGGCACCAGCACAGACAACCGGAGACCACCTGGCACTAGCCCCTGGTCCTTCTGTTGGTCCCATTATGTGCCACAAACAACCCACCTCCTCCCTTCCTCCACCACTGTACCTTCCCTGCTGTACCATAGCTCAGCCACTGGCCCTGCCCAACTAGACAAGATGGTGAGAAGTATTGTCCCCAGAGATGATCAAGCAACAAAGCACTCCCATCCAGCCCTGCCCACACATAATCAAATAAAACAAAAAAGCAGGAAAAAAAATCTACAATCAATCAAATTGAAGAAAATAATTTCTGAATATCCTAAAGACAGCAGACAATATCAAAACATATAAAAAAGCAGAACAGGATTGTTCCAGAAAGTTATGAAAATAAAAAAAAAAGATGGCCTTCCTGTAGAAGAAAAGACACTGGAACTACTTGATATGGAATTCAAAATTCTAATATTCAGTGTTCTCCAAGAGATGAAGGAAAACAGACAAAAATATGGAAAAAAAAATAGACAAAATCATGGAAAATACAGACAAATTGGGGAAAATGAAGACAAAGCAATGGTACAATTCAGGAAAAAATAGAGGAACAAAATGTCAAAATGAACAACAACTAGAAATCATACAAAAACAACAATTAGAAGTCCAAAAGATAAACAAGATTTCAGAAATGGACAGTGCAATAAAAGGTTTTAGGAGCAAATTTGAAACAGTGGAAGACAGGATCAGCTAAATTGAAGACAAATCCTTGGATACCACTTTGAGGAAACATCAAAAAAAGAAGGAAGAAAAATGAGGAAACCCTGAGAATGATGTGGGATACAATCAAAGGCAAAAATTTGCTTGTGATCGGAGTTTCAGAACAGGAGGAGAAAATGGAAAACACAGAGAGGATCATTGAAGATTTGTTGACAGAAAACATCCCTAATATCAAGAAAGATGAAAACTTGACTATCCAAGAAGCTCAATGAACCCCATATATAATAGACCCCAAAAGAAAACCACCAAGACACATCATAATCACACTCGCTAAAAACAATGGCAAAGAAAGAATTCTGAGAGCAGCTCAAGAGACATGAGAAGTCATACAGAGGGAAAATAATAAGACTAAGCTCTGATTACTTGGCAGAAACCATGCAGGCAAGAAGGCAATGGGATGACATATATAAAACATTGAAACAAAAAAAAAAAATTGCCAACCAAGAAAAATATATACTACAAAACTCTAGCTCAAATATGATGGCAAAATTAGGAAATTTCCAGATAAACAGAAATTAAGGGAACATGTGATAACCAAACCAAACTTACGAGAACAGTTAAAAGGAGTCCTTCTGTTACAGAACAAACAACATCAGACAACAACCTGAATCTAGGACACAGGACAACATCAGCCATATACCAACCTAGGTAATGAACTCTCAAGGATAAAACAAAACTAAAAGATTTACAACAGGGAACCCAAGATGTCAGTCTGTAAATGACAGCAAGTCAGAACAATAAAAGAGGGAATAAACGGTGTAGGTATAGACTTTTCAAATGGAGAGAAAGTCAAGATGATATCTGGAAATAAAAGACTGGTTTAAACTTAGGAAGATAGGGTTAAATTTCAAGGTAACCACCAAGAAAGTTAAGAAACTTACTCATCAAAATAAAGAAGAAAAATATAAAGTCTCAGTAAAAAGCAAATCTACAAAAATAAAAGAAATGAAAAAATCTACAAACAAAAGGAATTCAGTACAAGACAGCAGCAGGAACAAAGAAAACATCAGCACCACAAAAAAAAAGCACTACAAAATGACAGCAATAAACACACACCTATCAATAATCACATTGAATGTAAATGGCTTAAATGCACCCATAAAGAGACAGAGAGTGACAGAATGGATAAAAAAATGGATGTATCAATATACTGTCTACAAGAGACACTCCTTAGAAACAAAGACATAAATACACTAAATATCAAAGGACGGAAGAAAATTCTCCAAGCAAACACCTACCAAAAAAGAGCAGGAGTGGCAATACTAACCTCAGATAAAATAGACTTTAAAACAAAATCCACCATAAAAGACAAGAAAGGACAATATATAATGATTAAAGGGACTATCCACCATCAGGACATAACCATAATAAATATCTATGCACCCAATGACAGGGCTCCAAAACACATAAAACAACCTTTTATAGCACTGAAAAGAGAAATTGACAGTTCCACAATAATAGTAGGAGACTTCAAGACGCCACTCTTGGTAAAAGACAGGACATCTAGAAAGAAACTCAACAAAGAGAAGATCTAAAGGCCATAATCAACCAACTTGACCCCATAGATATATATAGAACAACCAACAGCAGCAAAGTAAACATTCTTTTCCAATGCACGTAGAATGTTCTCCAGAGTAGTCCACACCTTAGGCCACAAAGTAACCCTCAACATCCAAAACATTGAGATAATACAAAGCATTTTCTCCAATCACAATGCCATCAAAGTAGAAATTAATAACAGGAAGAGCAAGGAAAAAAATCAAATACACAGAAACTGAATAACACCTTGCATAAAAACCACTGGGTAACAGAAGAAATCAAAGATGAAATAAAAAATTCCTAGAATCAATCGGAATGAAAACGCATCATACCAAAAACCTTTGGGACACAGCAAAGACAGTCCTCAGAGGTCAATTTATAGCAATAGATGCACACTTCAAAAAAGAAGAAAAGGACAAAATCAAAACATTAGGTGTAAAACTCGGGTAAATAGAAAGACAACAGCAAAAGAAGACCACAGCCAGCAGAATAAATGAAATAATGAAGACCAGAGCAGAAATAAATGAAATAGAAAATATAAAAACAATAGAAAGAGTCAACAAAACCAAAAGTTGCTTCTTTGAAAGGATCAACAAAATAGACAAAGCATTGGCCAAACTGACGAATGAAAAACCGGATAAGATGTAAATAACCCAAATAAGAAATTAAATGGGGGGGCGGCTTTACAACAGATCCAACTGAAATAAAAAGGATCGTAACAGAGTACTATGAAAAATATACTCTAACAAATTTGAAAACCTAGAAGAAATGGACGAATTTCTAAAAACACACTGCCTACCTAAACTAACACAAACTGAAGTCAAAAATCTGAACAGACCCATAACAAGAGAAAAGATTGAAAAGGTAATTAAAAAAACCTCCCAACCAAAAAAAGCCCTGGCCCAGATGGCTTCACTGGAGATTCTACAAAACATTTACAGAAGAGCTTATACCAGTACTACTCAAGCTATTTCAGAGCATAGAAGAGGAAGCAACACTTCCAAATTCATTCTATG
>NW_004444006.1:1368935-1391068 GCF_000243295.1 Trichechus manatus latirostris | reverse complement strand
CCAAACATTCAGAGAAGAGCTTGCACCAGTACTACTCGAACTATTTCCGAACATAGAAAAGGAAGGCATACTTCCAAATTTGTTCTGTGAAGCCAGCATAACCCTGATACCAAAACCAGGTAAAGACACCACAAAAAAAGAAAATTACAGACCAGCATCTATCATGAATACATATGCAAAAATTCTCAACAAAATTCTAGTCAATAGAATTCAGCAGCATATCAAACAAAATAATACAATATGACCAAATGGGATTCATCCCAGGTATACAAAGATGGTTTAACATTAGAAAATAAATCAAGGTAATCCACCACATAAATAAAAGGAATAAAAAGAATCACATGATCATCTCAATCGACACAGAAAAGGCATTCAATAAAGTCCAACATACATTCCTGATAAAAACTGTCAATAAAATAGGTATAGAAGGGACATTGCTCAAGGTAATAAAGGACATATATACAAAACTAACAGTCAACATCATTCTTAACGGAGAGAGGCTGAAAATATTCCCCCTGAGAACAGGAACAAGACAAGGATGCCCTTTATCACCACTCCTATTTAACATTGTGCTGGAAGTCGTAGCTAGAACAATAAGGCAAGAAAAGGAAATAAAGAGCATCCAAATTGGCAAGGAAGAAATACAATTGTCCCTACTTGTGGATAATATGATACTATACATAAAGAACCCAAAAGACTCCACAAGAAAACAACTGGAACTAATAGAAAGATTCAGCAAGGTAGCAGGATACAAGATAAACATACAAAAATCAGATTCCTATACACAAATAAAGAGAATTATGAAAAGGAAATCAGGAAAACAATACCATTCATAATGGCCCCTAAAAAATATAAAATACTTAGGAATAAATCTAACCAAGGAAGTAAAAGACCTATGCAAAAAATATTTGCCTGGAGGCTAAGTTGAGGGGTTTGATACCTCTCCTTTCTACAATGTAACCCAGGCCTTTTGTGCCAAAGGGCATCTCCCCAACATGTCTTTCACTTGCAGAAGTGTTTTCCTCCCTTACTAGATTGCAGATTTCTGTTGTTGTAGCTGCCATGCGGTAAACTACCCCATGCACAAGAAATCATTGTGACCCATAAGGTTTTCACTGGTCGATTTTGGAAGTAGATTGCCAAAGCTTTCTTCTTAGTCAGTCTTAGTCTTGAAGCTCCACTGAAACCTCTTCAGTATCATAGCAACACACAAACCTCCACTGACAGACGGGTAGTAGGTGTACATGAGGTACATTGTCCAGGAATCAAATACAGGTCTCCTGCACAGAAGGTGAGAGTTCTACCATTGAAAATCCACTACCTACAGATTGCAGATCTTTGATGTGGTGAAAGCCATGTGAAATTGTGCAATACAGATTAGTAAGTAAACACAATTAAGCCCGTAGATACCTTGCTTACTGGTTAATCCACCCCTGCAGGGATGTATATGTTAGTGTGCAAAGTAAGCATTGTCCTGGAGCTTGAAGTAGCAGCCTCTTCCCATATTGCTCTTGCCACCATCTGGAGGAGGTTGAGTTGTTTCCCACACTGGTTACCAGGTTATTTATATCCCCTTACCATCTTAGTAGGAGCCCTGGTGGCGCTGTGGTTAAGAGTTCGACAGCTAACCAAAAGGTCCACAGTTCAAATCCACCAGCCACTCCTTGGAAACCTTTTGGGACAGTTCTACTCTGTCCTATAGGATCACTGTGAGTCAGAATCGACTCATCGGCAGTGAGTTTGGTTTTTTTGGACCATCTTAGTGGAGCTCTGGTGGTGCAGTGGTTAAGAGCTTGGCTGCTAAAAAGAGGTTGGCAGTTCAAATCCATCAGCCACTCCTTGGAAACCCTATGAATGGGAATTGACTCCAAGGCAATGGATTTTTTTTAACCATCTGTCTTAGTCACCTAGTGCTGCTCCAACAGAAATACCAGAAGTGGATGGCTTTAAAAAATAAAAAAATATTTCTTCACAGTCAAGTTAGCTAAAAGTCCAAATTCAGGGCTTCAGCTCCAGGGGAAGGCTTTCTCTCTCATGAATGTTCCCCAGGACTAGGAGCTTCTCCGCACAGGGACCCCAGGTCCAAAGGACACGCTCTGCTCCTAGCACTGCTTTCTTGATGGTATGAGGTCCCCAATTCTCTGCTTGCGTCCCTTTCCTTTTGTCTCTTGAGAGATAAAAGGTGGTGTAGGCCACACCCCAGGGAAACTCACTTTACATTGGATCAAGGATGTGACCTGAGTAAAGATGGTGTTACAGTTCCACCTTAATCCTCTTTAACATAAAATTACAATCATAAAATGGAGGCCAACCACACACTTCTGGGTATCATGGATCAGCCAAATTGATACACACATTTTTTGGGGAACATAATTCAAACCATGACATTCCACCCTTTGGCCCCCCCAAAATCACATCCTTCTAACGTGGAAAACATATTCAGCCCATCATATCATAGCAAAAGTCTTAACTCCAAGTCCAAAATCCAAAAATTCCTCTTCATCTGTGAAATCAAGAATACAAGTTATTTGCTTACAAAGGTACAATGTCAGAACAGGCACAAGCTAGGTATTTCCATTACAAATGGGAGAAACAAGAGGAAAAGAAGTGATAACAGGCACCAAGCAAGTCAGCAGAACACATTACGTTAGCCTTCAAGGCTTTCAAAATAATTGTCTGTTCTCTGAGACAATTTACACAACGGCCCTGCCCTCCAGACTCTAGGTGTTGGCCACACTCTCCAGATTCTGAGTGGAGGCCCCTCGGCCCTGGGCTTCATCTTCGCTTTCCAGGCCCACAGGGACAGCAACTCTGCTCCCTCGGCTTTAGGTGCACCATTCTCTCAGTCCATCTGAGTGGCGACTCCACCCTTAGAAGCGCCAGATGCTATGGCTCCACCCTTTGAAACCCCTGATGTCATGGCCATACCTTTTGAGACTGAGGCAGCTCGGCTTCTTGTGTCGCTAGTCTCTTGAGCTTCTGCTTCCTGTGGCCTCTCGGCCCTCAGGCCTCTTGCCTACATCTGCCCTGCTGAGGCAAGTGTTCCAAAGCTCTGTAGCTCCACCGATAAGTGCCTGGAGGCACCCCACTCGGCCAGGAAGCCTCCTGTGTACAGGCACTCGGCTCTCTCGCTCCGTGGGTTTGCTCCAGCGCCATCTCGCACTGGTCTCCTGATTCTGCTGCTGTTGGTTCTCTGCTGCTACTGGTCCTCTGTCACTGCCGCACGTCTATCCATTCACAGTTTTAAATTACACATTTACGTAATTCAAAACATGACAACATCTTAGTATCACATCTTTGCCCTGAAAGGCTCATATTGTGAGAGTGAGCTTATTCCAAATTCAGATGTACTGAAAAATAAAATAATGCCACAGTAATAACAACTAGTCCCCTTGGAAGTAATAGGAAGAAGAGATCCTACTTTGCATCAGGATGAAACTTCAAAATATAACTTTTTCCACTCCTCTTAACTCCTCTATTTTGCCGTAATTGAAGACAACTTCTTATTTATAAGTGAAGGAAGAAGAAACTCAGAAAACTCATTTAAAAATTTGAGAGGCTGCCTGGACATCAAAACATTCTTATAAAAGAACATCTCAATGATTTAAATTCAGATTAATTGAAAAACAGGTAGACTGCATTTCTCTGAAAAAAAACACATGTATGGCCTTTTTATTTTCTCCCAACTACAGAGAAAAGGAATCATGGTAAAGCAGAGTTTTGTTTACTTTGAACTCCAAACATTTGGAAAAATAAGTGAAGATATTCCACAAACACCAGAGCTGGTCTGGGGTGTATGTCTGTAATTAATTTATTGTAATTCTTATTAATAATAACAATAGTAACATTTTGTTATGTAGTTTCCATCCCATAAGGCTTGGAGACTTTTACAAGAAACCTCTACTGAGCCTCATGTTTCCCTTTTTTAGCATGGGTTCCTTCAACCCTTGGGCTCTAAAGGAGTTTTCATGACTGTTGCAAGACTCTGGCTGCCAGTGTTCAGTTTGCAGCCCAGCTGAAAATCCATGGACTACTTTTGGGGGCAGAGGAAGTCTTGGATCCCTCAAGTATGGGAAGAACTCTCTTAACTGTGGTTTTTGAGGCAGGGATAGAACATTTGGCGGGCCAAGGATTACTTTGTTCCTTGCCAGGTGGAAAGAAAACAGCTTTTTATTAGCTGTTTTCTCTCTCTAGAGTATAAGCCTAGCAAGGCAGGAAAGTGTCTTACCAATGCCCAAAGAACTGCCTGCCATATATGAGACCTGATTAATTAGTTGAATAGATTAATAGAGAAGGAGTAGAGCAGACCATGGGAGTGGGCTAGCTGCCTCAGGAATCAGGGCTCTGGGGAGTGACCCACTCTGTGTGATAGACATGCCAGGAAGACATGCTGGATTAGATCAAGAGAGTTTATGACTATGAAGCAAGTATCAACAAAATTCCAAAAACAGTTAATAACCACAAGTGACAATCTAGCTCTCTTCTCCCTGACCAGACACACTCAGAGGAATAGTTCTGGACACGACACATTAAAAGAGTTACAAGGAAACTGAGGCTTGTCCAGAGGGAAGTGAGCAGTTTGGGGAGGAAGTTGTAAAACAAATCCTATGAACAGTTGTAGCTGCTGGGGCTTTTCTGGTCTGAAGAAGAGAAGAATCAGGGGGATTTAGTCTCAAACATCAGACTTCTGAAAGGCTATCACAAGGAAGAGAGAGCAAATGTCTTTTGTGTGTCCTCAGGGAAAGACTTTAGAAAGCTACAGAAAATATCAGCTCAAAACAAGAACTTTCTATTAGTCAGAGATGTCATTTAATAGGATGGGCTGTCTCAGCAGGGAAATGAGCACACCATCACTGGAGGCAGGAAAGCCGGTGCTCATACACTTTTTGGGAGGAATGCAGTATAAGCTGGGTTTGAGTGGATGAACTTAAATATTACTTCCATTCTCCTAATTCTTGGGTAATAATTATGAGAATACCTCTAAATTCTGACTAGTCTTTCACATAGCATCCTGCTTCTCTGGGTACAGGAAAATCAAATAACCTCTCTTTTACCCCTTTTTTTCCTAGTTTCTCCCACCAAAGCCTCAGCCAAGCGATGCCCAGCATAATTAGATCTGGAGTGAATGAACTAGTGCCTGAATAGCCTGAGTGAAAATAAAAAAATTGGCAGACCCATGACAAGAGAAGAGATTAAAAAGGTAATTTGAAAAAAAAAAAAAAACTTCCAATAATAAAAAAAAAGTGCTGGCCCAGATGGCTTCACTGGAGAATTCTCTCAAGCTTTACAAGAGCTTACACCAGTACTACTTAAACTATTTCAGACTGTAGAAAAGGAAAGTGTACTTCCAAATTAATTCTATGAAGCCAGCATAACCCTGATACCAAAACCAGGCAAAGACACAACAAAAAAGAAAATTACAGACCTATATCTCTCATGAATACAGATGTAAAAATTCTCAACAAAATTCTAGCCAATATAACTCAGCACCATATTAAAAATAATAATAATACACCACGACCAAGTGGGATTCATACCAGGTATGTAAGGATGGTTCAACATTAGAAAATCAGTCAATGTAATCCACCCCAATAAAAAGAAAATAAAATGAATCAGATGATCATCTCAGTCGACACAGAAAAGGCATTCAATAAAGTCTAACACCCATTCCTAATAAAAACTCTCAGTTAAATAGGAATAGAAGGTAAATTCCTGAACATAATAAGGGGCATCTATATGAAAACAACAGTCAACATCATTCTCAACAAATAGAGACTGATAATATTCCCCTTGAGAAGGGGAACAAGACAAGGATGCCCTTTATCACCATTCCTAATTAACTTTTGGAGACACTGGAAGCCCTAGCTAGAGCAATAAGGCAAGAAAAAGAAATAAAGGGCATACAAATTGGTAAGGAAGAAATAAAAATATCCTTCTTTGATGATGACGTGATATTTTACACAGAGAACCCAAAAGACTCCACGAGAAAACTACTGGAACAAACAGATTCAGCAGAATAGCAGGATGCAAGATAAATATACAAAAATAAGTTGGATTCCTATACACCAATAAAGAGAACTATGAAAAGAAAATTAGGAAAGCAATACCGTTTATAATAGCCCCTAAAAAATAAAATACTTAGGAATAACTATAACCAGAGATATAAAATGCCTATAAAAAGAAAACTGGAAAAACACCACTGCAAGAAAACAAGAGACCTATATAAATGGAAATACATACCATGCTCATGGATAGGTAGCGTCAACATTGTGAAAATATCAATTCTACCTAAAGCAATCTACAAACACAAAGCAATCCCCATCCAAATGCCAACAGAATTCTTTAACGAGATGGAAAAACTAATCATTAACTTTATATGGAAAGGAAAGAGGCCCGGATAAGTAAAGCATTATTGAAGAAAAAGAACAAAGTAGGAGGTCTTGCACTACCTGACCTCAGAATCTACTATACACCTAAGGTAGTCAAAACAGCCTAGTATTGGTACAATGACAGACACATTGACCAATGGAACAGAATAGAGAAATAGACGTAAATTCACCTACTTATGGTCACCTGATATTTGACAAAGGCCCAAAGTCCATTAAATGACGAAAAAACAATCTTTTTAACAAATAGTGCTGGCAAAACTGGATGTCCATCTGTAAAAAAAAAAATGAAACAGGACCCATACCTCACACCATACACAAAAATTAATACAAAATGGATCAAAGACCTAAATATAAAATCCAAAAGTATAAAGATTATGGAAGAAAAAATAAGTTCAATAGTAGGGGGTCCTAATAAATGGCATAAACAGCATACAAGCAATAATTACGAATACACAAACACCAGAAGGTAAACTAGATAAATGGGATCTCCTAAAAATTAAAAACTTACGCTCATCAAAAGACTAAAAAGAGAACCTACAGACTGGGAAAAAAATGGGCTGTGACAAATCCAACAAAGGTCTAATCTCTAAATTCTATAGGAAAATCCAACACTTCTACAGTAAAAAGACAAATAATCCAATTAAAAAATGGTCAAAGGATATGAACAGACACTTCACCAAAGAGGACATTCAGGAAGCTATCAGACAAATGAGGAAATGCTCAAGATCAGTTGCCATTAGAGTAATGCAAATCAAAACTAAAATGAGATACCATCTCACCCCGACATTACTGGCATGAATCAAAAACAAAAACAAACAAACAAAAAAACAGAAAGTAACAAATGTTGGAGAGGCTGCGGGAAGATTGGAACTTTAATGTGCCACTGGTGGGAATGCAAAATGGTATAACCATTTTGGAAAACAATATGGCACTTCCTTAGAAAGCTAGAAATAGAAATACCAAAGAAATACCAAATATATTCCCACTCCTGGGAATATATTTTAAAGAAATAAGAGAGGTCACATTAATATACAGACACAGTCATGTTCATTGCAGCATTATTCACAATAGCAAAAAGACGGAAACAACCTAAGTGCCCATCAATAGATGAATGGATAAACAAACTACTGTACATACACACAATGGAATATCATACAACAGTTAAGAGCAATGATGAATCTGAAAAACATCTCACTACATGGATGAATCTGGACAGCAGTATGCTGAGTGAAATAAATCAATCACAAAAGGAAAAACACTGTATGAGATCACTATTATAAAAACACATGAAAAAGTTTCCATACAGAAAGAAACAATCTTTGATGGTCACAAGGGAGGTGAGAGGTGGGGAGGGAAAAGCACTAACTAGACAGTAGACAAGTGGTAACTTTGCTGAAGGGTAAGACAGTACACAATGCTGGGGAAGTCAGCATAACTTGACCAAGGCACAGTCATTGAAGCTTCATAGACACGTCCAAACTTCCTGAGGGAATGAATTACTGGGCTCAGGGCTGATGACCATGGTCTCAGGGAACTTTTATCTCAATTAGCATAACATAGTTTATAAAGAAAATTTTCTATGTTCGACTGTGGTGAGTAGTGTCTGGGGTCTTATAAGCCTGTGAGCGACCATCTAAGATACATCTACTGGTCCCACCCTATCTGGAGGAAAGGTGAATGAAGACAACCAAAAACACAAGGGAAACTTAGTCCAAAGGACTAATAGACCACAACTACCACAGCTTCCACCAGACTGAGTCCAGAGCAACTAGATGGTGCCTGGCTATCACCACCAACTGTTCTAACAAGGATCACAACAGAGGGACCTGGACAGAGTGAGAGAAAAATGTAGAACAAAATTCAAACTCACAAAAAAGACCAGACTTGTTAGTCTGACAGAGACTGGAGGAACCCCGAGAGTATGGCCCACGGACACCCTTTTAAATTAGTACTGAAGTCACTCCTGAGGTTCACCCTGAAGCCAAAGCTTAGACAGACCTGTAAAACAAACAATACCACACGTGAGGAAGGTGTATATGAGACAAAATGGACACACAATCCCAAAAGCAAAGAGGAGAAGGCAAGAAGGTATAGGAAAATAAGATGAACGGAAATGGGGAACCCAGTGTGGATAAGGGGATAGTGTTAACACATTGCGGGGTTGGCAATCAATGTTACGAAATAATTTGTGTATTAACTGTTTAGTGAGAAACTAATATTCTCTGTAAACTTTCACCGAAAGCACAATAAAACAAACAAAAAAGAAATTATATGAAAGGGCAACTAGGAGGAATTAAAGGATGCTGAGGTAACGAACTATGTAAGCCTCAAATTGGTCTTATGACATTTGACTTTGTCATGTCTTGACATCATTAATCGGGATGTAAGACACCTGTCACTTCTGTAGGAGAAATTTTAAAAGTGAAAGGCATTGAGCTATTCAGCCATTTAAGACCATTGTTTCTCAGTCGTGTCTGCCATGGACAGTATAGATGATGAGACTACTTGATGGATGCAGGAGAGATTGGGAAAGTGTCTAGTGTATTGTCTCAGTCAAAGATGACCAGAGTCACAAACGATGAGAGTACCCATGACAACGTCATCTCCACAGGCAAACTCTTCAGCTGGGGCAAGTTTTTCTGAGGCATTATCATCGGAGGTGGTGTGGAGGACCACCCTGGAAGAGAGTAACCTTCCCAAGTGGCTATCCACTGGGGTCATGTTGGGGCATTTGGGGACAGGGCCGTGTAGTATATTTGAGTGGCCTGATATAAAATATTTTTGCACTAGACCCTGTGACTTCTAATGTTACAGATTTCTTACAAATGTTTAAGGTCATCAGGAGTGCAGCAAGCAAAACCTCTGGCAGCTTTTTGTTGATTTTGGTTTGGAGCTTCCATCCACAACCAGGAGATGTTCTGTTCATACAGATAAACCTGTTAGAGTGTTAATTTATGAAACCCTTGATCCAGGCTCCCCAGTCCTTAATGGATGGGGACAGGATTGTTAATTTTTCAAGGTAGGAGGAAACGTTATTTAAGGGCCTTATATCTTTCGGAGTTTTTTATACACGTAGAGGCAAGACATACCTCCCTTTAAATATAGGAAGGGATGATGGAAAGTTTTTTTCTTTTCTAAAGTTGGTGAGAGGTGTGAGTTAGCCAAGAAGCATTGTATTAGAGAGATTAAGGCCTGGGGCAAGAGGGAGATCCATTTAGGGATCAATCTGTTGTTTTGTAGTTTAGGAATTATTTAAGAAGGCTATTATGTCTCTCAAGTAAACTGACTGCCTGGGACTGATCAGGGAGATAAACATTTTACCGAATGCTTTTCTCAAGAGCCTAGCATTGTGTATTATGAGAAGTGAAATGTGTGCCTTGGTCACTTTAGTAATGTCTGGAACTCCTAACGGAAAAGGAGTGTCCTGGTGAGGTTTTGCATTGTGGTCTTAATATATATGTAGACTTGTGTGACCTTGATTTATATTTTGGGTATCTGTGAGGCAAGAGATTTCCAGAGTTCTTTACTTTGAAGAGGACAACTCCTAAAGTACGGCTAAAGAGTATGTAAAAATTATGCAGATGGGAGCTATGTGTGAGCCAGGGCATCCAGTGCTAAGATGACTCCCTGAAGTCTGGCTAATTGTGTTTATGCTTGGGTTCTGTTCTTTATCAGGGACATCCGATTAAGGGATGGAAAGCAGCAACATTCAACCAAGCTCCATTACTTGTGATGGGGGCAGTGCCATGTGTACAGTCTATGAACTCCCATTCTTGTTCATTCATTTAATCACATTTGTCACCCCATATAGCCAAGGGGCCTGAGGAAAGGGTGGCCTCTTACAGCAGCATGGCATCTGACAAGGATCTTAGAACAGGGGAGGTCACCTCCCCCTGCAGGTGGCATATGCAAGAGATAGTAGATTTGGCTTCATCTTTTATCAAGGAGGCCTTCTTAGTAGGCATAATGTGTCATAATGTGTCATAGGTTCAAAGTCTGTGGCAGTCTCTATTTCCAAGATAGCCCAGTATGTAGTCAGCAATTATTGTTTTAATGGTGCATGGCATAGGGCTAAGAAGGGCAGTTTCTTGCATGGAAAGCCCATAGGCAATTTTTGGCTATCATAGGTTGTCCAGAGACTCTAGGAGTCATGAAATGAGGATGCTAAAGATCTGTAGAGAATGAGTCTCTGGTGGCATTACTAGAACGTCTTGAATTGAAATCAAGAAATCAAATGGGAGGGGCAGGGCCAAGATGGCAGAGTAGTCAGACACTTACGGTCATCCCTCTTACAACAAGGACCCTAAAAAATCAGTGAATCGATTATAGATGACAATATAGGAGCCCTTAACATCAAAGGCAAAGGTGAGGAATCGGACTGAGTGGCAGGGAGAGGGAAAGATGGTTTGGAAGCAGCAAAGAGTTCCCAGACCTGACCTGGTGAAAGCCTGAACTCTGTAGGCCTGATCAGCTCATGGCGCGTGGTGAGGTGAGCAGTGGTGCTCTCGAGGGGTTTTCCACACCAGGAGAGACCCAGCAACAGACAGTCTATTTGGCCATCCAGAACCAGTGAGAAGCAGCCCTTGATAGGGGAAAAATAAGTACTTGCATCTGGCCTACCGCAGGGAAAAACCTCTCTCCCATTTACCTTTCCACTTCCTGCTCTGCACTGGGTCCAGGACCAGCTTTAGCATTTGCTAAGTCCCCTAGGCCAGAAGTAGGACCCATCATGTGCCCTGAGCCATTCTCCCAGCATTGGAGAGTGAACAAATTAACAAACAGGGGAAAAAAAATCTGTTGACTCCCTTAAGCCAAGAACTCAGGGTAGGCACAGCTCCTTTACCTAGGCACAGGCATAAGGGATCCACGGACTCTGAGTGCCTTTCCCCATGCACAGACTTGTGTGGGTCCATTACACCAGTGTAGGCCCTCATTACCACTGTAAAACAGGGTATATACCTGGTCTAACTTCAACTCTTTCAGCTGTGAAGTGGCAGGTTCATGACATTTGATACTGCTCTGCCCATTAAACAGGGTCTTCACCTACCCACATCAGGGCCCTGAGGACTGGTGGCTCCACCCACACCACCTAGCCACCTGTGACGGGGTCCAAGAATAAGAGGTGCCCCAAGTCCTTACTGGTAACAGCATTGGGTGCTCATAGTCTGGCTGCAAAAACCACCCATCTATGCACTCTAGGGAACAGATACACACTTTCCTCCCAGACACTCAAGGGTGGCCATTGGCCCCTTGCCTTGCTCTGCCTGTGTAGCCCTGCTGCAGATGGATGCCTGGGCCTACACCAATCACCCATGCTTGTCTAGAACTATAGGTGAGAGCTTGCACTACACACTTGATGGCTGATTACCTGGACACCAGAGCTGAATTCATAAAGGAGGAGTGGGCAGACCCCGGGCTCAAATGCTTAGTGACAGGCCTGGTAACCTGGTGACAGGACATTAGAGCTTCAGGGGCTCTAGGGATCAAGCTAACTCACACGAGCAGCCTATTTGGGCATATCAAAACAAAATAAAACAAGAAGCTAGGACACAGTAAGCAAACGTAAAATAAATACATATAATAACTTATGGATGAATTGGAGACAAGAGTCAATATCATATCACATAAAGAGGCAAATCATAATGGCTTCAGCAAGCTCCCAAAATAAAGAATCTAGAAATTTTCAGAAGGAAGATAATTTCTTGGAATTACCAGAGGCAGAATACAAAAGATTAATATACAGACCTCTTCAAGAGATCAGGAAGGAAATTAATCAAAATGCAGAACATGCAATAGAGGAACATAAGAAGATTAGAGAATAGCATAATGACAAGTTTAACAGTCTTCAAGAATTCATACAGAGACAGCAATCAGAAATATAGAAGATTAACAATAAAATTTCAGAATTAGACAACACAATAGAAAGTCGTAGAAGCAGAATTGAGGCAACGGAGGTCAGAATCAGTGAGCTTGAAGATAAAGCACTTGACACCAACTTATCTGAGGAAAAATCAGATAACAAAATTTTAAAAAAATGAAGAAACAATAAGAATTATGTGGGAATCTATCAAGAGGAATAACGTATGAGTGATTGGAGTACCAGAACAGGGAGGGATAACATAAAATACAGAGAGAATTGTCTTTTGTGGTAGATTTTACTTTAAAGTCTATTTATCAGAGATTGATATTGCCACTCCTGCTCTTTTTTGATTGTTGTTTTCTTGATATACTTTTTTCCATCCTTCAAGTTTTCATTGTGTCTTTAAGTCGGTGTGTCTCTTGTAGGCAGCATATAGACAGATCGTGTTTTTTTTAATCAGGTTACCAGGTTACCAGGTCTGTCACTGAGCATTTAAGCCCAGGAGTCTGCCCACTCCTCCTGTATGGATTCAGCTTTGGTGTCCAGGTAGTCAGCCATCAAGAAAACTTCCCTGATATTGTGAAAGATGAGAAGATATCTATCCAAGATGCTCATTGAACCCCACATAAAGTAGATCCAAAAGAACATCACCAAGACATATTATAAACTAACATACCAATACCAAAGACAAATCCTTGAAGAAAAAAAATTGCCAGTCAAGAATTATATATCCAACAAAACTGTATCTTAAATATGATGGTGATACTATGGCATATCCAGATAAACAGAATTTTAGGGAACTTGCAAAAACCAAACAAAAATCACAAGAAATACTAAAGGGAGTCCTCTATTTAGAAAATCAGTACCTTCAGATAATAACCCAAGACAAGAACACAGGACAGAGCAACCAAATATCAACCCAGATAGGGAAGTCACAAAAATAAATCAAAGCTAAAACACTGAAAATAGGGAAACAAATGTTAATATGTAAAAGATTACAACACTAAAACAAAAAACAGGGACTAAAAAATGTAAACATTGATTTTTCATCTGGAGAGGAAATCAAGGTGATATAAAGAAATAAAATCCTAATATAAACTTATAAAAGTAGGGGTAAATATTAAGGTTACCACAAAGGAAACTAACAATCCTACAAGAAAACATAAAAAACAAGAAAAATATAAAGATTCAGCAAATACAAAATCAACAAAAATGAAAAAGATGACTCAGCACAGAAAATTAAGTGGAACAAAGAAACTGTGAACAAAACACAAAAAAAGACATCAAAATGACAGCACTAACCTCATACCTATCAATAATTACACCGAATGTAAGTGGACTAAGTGCAACAATAAAGAGACAGAGAGTGGTAGATTGGATTAAAAAAACACAATCCATCTATATGGTGCCTACAAGAGAAACACCGACTTAAAGACACAAACAAACGAAAACTCAAAGGATGGAAAACAGTATATCAAGCAAACAAACAATCAAAAAAAAAAGCAGGAGTAGCAACATTAATCTCTGACAAAATGGACTTTAAAGTAAAATCTACCACAAAGGACAAGGAAGGACACTATATAATGATTAAAGTGTCAATACATCAGGAGGACATAACTGTAATAAACATTTACACACCCAACGACAGGGCTCTAAAATACATAAAACAAACACTAACAACACTGAAAACAGAGACAGCTCCACAATAGTAGTAGCAGATTTCAACACACCACTTTCGGAGAAGGACAAAACATCCAGAAAGAAGCTCAACAAAAACACGGAAGACCTAATGTTACTAACAACCAACTTGATCTTATAGACATATACCGAACACTCCACCCAACAGCAGCCAAGTATACTTTCTTTTCCAACGCACAGGGAACATGCTCCAGAATAGACCACATATTAGGCCATAAAGCAAGCCTTAACAGAATCCAAAGGATCAAAATATTACAAAGCATCTTTTCTGACCATAAAGCCATAAAAGTAGAAATCAATAACAGAAAAAGCAAGGGGAAAAAATCAAATGCATGCAAACTGAACAATGCCTTGCTCAAAAACTACCGGGTTATAGAAGAAATTAAACATGGAATAAAGAAATTCATAGAACCAAAGGAGAACGAAAATACATCCTACCAGAACATTTAGGACACAGCAAAAGCAGTGTTCAGAGGTCAGTTCATAGCAATAAATGCCCACATCCAAAAAGAAGAAAGGGCCAAAATAAAAATGTTAACCCTACTACTGGAGCAAGTAGAAAGAGAGCAGCAAAAGAAGCCCTCAGGTGCCAGAAAGAAGGAAATATTAAGAATTAGAGCAGAATTAAATAAAATACAGAATAGAAAAACAATTGAAAGAGTTAACAAGATCAAAAGCTGGTTCTTTGAAAAGATCAACCAAACTGATAAACCATTGGCCAAACTGACTGAAGAAATACGGGAGAGGAAGCAAATAATCTGTATAAGAAATCAGATGGTGAGATCATAACAGATCCAACTGAAATTAAAAGAATCATAACAGAGTACTATGAAAGATTTTACTCTAACAAATTTGAAAACCTAGAGGAAATGGACAAAATTTCTAGAAACTCACTACCTGCCTAAACTAACACAAACAGAGGTAGAACAACTAAATAAACCCATAACAGAAGAAGAGATTGAAAAGGTAATTAAAAAACTCCCAACAACAACAACCAAAAAAAGCCCTGGCCCAGATGTCTTCACTGGAGAATTCTACCAAACTTCCAGAGAAGAGTTAACACCACTAATACTAAAGGTATTTCAGAGCACAGAAAGGGATGGAACACTCCCAAACTCATTCTATGAAGCCAGCAGGTAAAGGCACCACAAAAAAATAAAATTACAAACCAATATCCCTCATGAACATTGACGTACAAATCCTCAATAAAATTCTAGCCAGTAGGATTCACCAACATAACAAAAATATAATTCACCATGATCAACTGGGATTTATACCAGGTATGCAGGGATGGTTCAACATTAGAAAAACAATCAATGTAATCCATCACATTAATAAAACAAAAGACAAGGACCACATGATCTTACCAATCGATGCAGAAAAGACACTTGACAAAGTCCAAGGCCCATTCATGATAAAAACCCTCAACAAAATAGGAATAGAAGGGAAATTCCTCAACATAATTAAGGGCATTTATACAAGCCAACAGCCAACATCATCCTCAATGGAGAGAGTCTGAAAGCATTCCCCTTGAGAACAGGAACCAGACAAGGATGCCCTTTATCAGCACTCTTATTCAACATTGTGCTGGAGGTCCTAGCCAGAGCAGTTAGGCTAGAAAAAGAAATAAAGGGCATCCACATTGGCAGGGAAGAAGTCAAAGTATCTCTATTTGTAGATGATATGATCCTATACACAGAAAACCCCAAAGAATCCACAAGAAAACTACTGGAACTAACAGAATATTTCAGCAATGTATCAGGATACAAGATAAACATACAAAAATCAGTTGGATTCCTCTACACCAAAAAAGAGAACTTCCAAGAGGAAATCACCAAATCAATACTATTTACAATAACCCCTAAGAAGATAAAATACTTAGGAATAAATCTAAGCAGAAACATAAAAGGCATATACTATGAAAACTACAAGACACTACTGCAAGAAACCAAAAGAGAATGACATAAGTGGAAAAACAAACATTCCTCATGGATAGGAAGACTCAACATTGTGAAAATGTCAATTCTACCCAAAGCGATCTACAGATAAAATGGAATCCCAATTCAAATTCCAACGGCATTGTTTAATAAGATAGAGAAACGAATCACCAACTTCATATGGAAAGGAAAGAGGCCAGATAAGTAAACCGTTACTGAAGAAGAAGAACAAAGTGGGAGGCCTCACAATACCTGATTTTGGAACGTATTATACCACCAAGGTGTTCAAAACAGCCTGGTACTGGTACAACAACAGATACATAGACCAACTGAACACAGTTGAGAATCCAGACGTAAATTCATCCACCTATGAGCAGCTGATATTCGACAAAGTCCCCACATCCACTATTTGGGGAAAAGACAGTCTCTTTAACAAATGGTGCTGACATAACTGGATATTCATCGGCAAAAATCTGAAACACGACCCATACCTCATACCATGCACAAAAATGAACTCAAAATGAGTCAAAGACCTAAATAGAAAATCGAAAACTATAAATATCATGGAAGTAAAAATAGGGACAATGCTAGGGGCCCTAATACACGGCATAAACAGAATATGAACCATAAGTAATAATGCACAAGCACCAGAAGAGAGACTAGATAACTGGGAGCTCCTAAAAATCAAACACTTATGCTCATCAAAAGACTTCACCAAAAGAGTAAAAAGACAACCTACAGACTGGGAAAAAAAATTTTGGCTATGAGAAATCCGAACAGCGTCTAATCTCTAAAATCTACAGGAGACTGCAACACCTCAACGGCAAAAAGACAAATAACCCAATTAAAAAAATTGGCAAAGAATATGAACAGGCACTTCAACAAAGAAGACATTCAGGTGGCTAACAGCCACAAGAATAATTGCTGACGATCATTAGCTATTAGAGAAATACACACCAAAACTAGAATGAGATACCATCTCGCCCCAACACGGCTAACATTAATCCAAAAAACAAACAAAAAATAATAATAAACCCTGGAAGTTGGTGGAGACACTGGAACACTTATACACTGTTGGTGGGAATGTAAAATGATGCATCCGCTTTGGAAATGGATTTGATACTTCCTTAAAAAGCTAGAAATAGAAGTGTCATATGACTCAGCAATCCTGCTCCTTGGAATATATCGTAGAGAAATAAGAGCCATCACACGAATAGATATATACACACCTATGTTCATTGCAGCACTGTTCACAATAGCAGAAAGATGGAAACAACCTAGGTGCCCATCAATGGACGAATGGATAAACAAATCATGGTATATCCACAGAATAGAATATTACGCAGTGATAAAGAACAATGATGAAGCTGTGAAACATCGTATAATGTGGGGGAAGATGGAACTTATTCTGAGTGAATTTAGTCAGTCACAGAACGACAAATACTGTATAAGACCACTATTATAAGAATTCAAGAAAATGTTTAAACGCAGAAGAAAACATTCTTTGATGTTTACGAAGGTGGGAAGGGAGAGTGAGGGTTATTCACTAACTAGACAGCAGACAAGAATTATCTTAGGTGAAGGGAAGGACAGCACACACTACAGGGGAGGTCAGCACAACTGGGCTAACCCAAAACTAAGAAGTTTCCTGAAAACAATCAAACAATTCGAGGGACAGTGTAGCAGGGGCGGGGGCTTGGGGACCATGCTTTCAGGGGACATCTAAGTCGATTGGCATACCAAAGTTTATTAAGAAAATGTTCTACATCCGACCTTGGTGAGTGGCGTCTGGCGTCTTAAAAGCTTGCAAGTGGCTAGCTAAGATGTATCAATTGATCCCACCTGGAGTAAAGGAGCATGAGAACACCAAAAGACACAAGGAAAGTAGTAGTCCAAGAGACAGAAAGCGCCACATAAACCAGATACTTCATCAGCCTGAGAGCAGAAGAACTAGATGGTACCTGGCTACCACCAATGACTGCCCTGACAGGGAATACAACAAAGAGTCCTGGATGGAGCAGAAGAAAGGTGGGTTGGAGAACCCAAATTCTAGTAAAAGTAGCAGACGTAATGGTCTGACTGAGACTTGAGCAACCCCAGAAACCATGGCCCCCGGACTCTCTGTCATCCCAGAACTAAAACAATTCCCAAGGCCAAGTCTTCCAACAAAGATTGGGCTAGACTGTGGGACATAAAATGATACTCGTGAAGAGTGTGCTTCTTAGCTCAAGTAAATACATGAGACTAAATGGGCAGCTCCTTTCTGGAGGTGAGATGAGAAGACAGAGAGGGTTAAGCGCTGGTTGAATGGACATGGGAAATGAGGGGTGGAAAGGAGGAGTGTGCTGTTACAGTACAGAGAGAGCAATTAGGGTCACATAACAATGTATGTACAAACTTTTGTATAAGAGACTAACTTGAAATGTAAACTTTCACTTAAACTACAATAATAAACAAAAAAAAAAACCTTGAGAAAAAAAATAACATTGTGTAAAGACGTTTAAAAAAAAAGAAATCAAACGGCACATTGCATTGGGCAAATCTGCAAAAGAGCTTTTAAAGTGATGAAAGGCAAAGATGTCACCTTGAAGACTAAGGTGTGCCTGACCCAAGCCATTGTGTTTTCAATTGTCTCATATGCATGTGAAAGCTGAAAGATGAATAAGGAAGACTTAAGAAGAGTTGATGCCTTTGAACTGTAGTGCTGGTGAATGATTTTAAATACACCATGGGCTTCAAAAATAATGAACAAATCTGTCTTGGAAGAACTACAACCAGAATGCTCCTTAGAAGCAAAGATGGCGAGACTATGTCTCTCATACTTTGGACATGTTATCAGGAGGGATCAGTCCCTGGAGAAGGACATCATGCTTGGTAAAGTAGAGGGGCAGCGAAAAAGAGGAAGACTCCGAAAGAGATGGATTGACATAGTGGCTTGCAACAATAGGCTCCAGCATAGCAGCGATTGTGAGGATGGCACAGGACCGGGCAGTGTTTCGTTCCCTTGTATATAGTGCCGCTATGAGTCAGAACTGATTAGACGGTATCTAACAACAGCAATAAATGTAGAAGCTGTGGGTATAATTACTCTTTTACTACTTAGGTCTTACATAATAAGTTTTAATACTTGAAGGCCCTGTTTTAACTTATATTGAACCATAGTTATGTTAACTGGCAGTTTTGGAGTCCCATTCTGTCAAGCCAATTTGTAAGTGCCCAAAACTTCAATTTAATGGTAATTTATTACTCTTTGTCTCCATGCCCACTATGGGACATTTTAGTGCAATGGGTGCTATGACTACAGGAAATTTAGGTTAGGAAATAATTTTGATTGTTAAGATGAGAGATATTTATTCATTTTCTATTTTATATTCATTAACTTCCATAAGATTACAGGGAGTACCATGTTTAAATTTAGTCAGATCCCCAGGTATAAATGTAATTTGAGCCCCAGTATTGATAAGTCTATGAAGGTTTGCCATTTAGTGCATTTTAGTGAATATTAAAGTTAACTTATAGTTTAAGTTGTAGAGGTGCAAAATCCAGTCATCACCCTAATTATCTTTTCACTGTTTAAATTATTTTTACAATAATAATAATATTTTAATAATATTATTGTAATAAATTTTGGATTTCCAATTGGAAATATTTAATATTTATTTAAATTTTATTTATTTTTATTTCCTCCCCATGTGATCAGGATTTTCCCCTCTTTCTCTATTTTCTTTCTTTGCTTTTCACTGGATGTACTATATAGAAGGGAGCCTCTCCCTTTATCTTGGTCGTATTTATTATTTTTTCTCCTGTAAATCTTCTAATCAGTAAAATCAGAGTAAGGAATCTCTCCCATGGCAATGATTTATGGTTTAAAAATTCTGTGATTAAGTTGGGTTTGAATTAATTCCTTCACTGTGCCATAGGAGTGCCATGGATATTTCCTCCTATAATTCTCCCTGATGATTAGGTCTTTTTGTTTTGTTTTGTTTTGTTATAGAAGGACCATAACTAACAGAGTGGCAGGGTTAAAGAATGTAAGGGTAGATTGAAAGCAGTCCCCACCGCAGTTGCCACCTGGCTTTTTAACTCCCCCTTCCCCTCCTTTGACTTTGATATTTGTTAAGGTTCCACTCATTCCCCAGTGTGGGATTTCTAACCCTTTCTTTTCTGGGGCAGCCTGTTTGAATGGAAGGCTCTCCTTCTCATTATCCTTTCTTGAACAAAATCCCTTAAAGTAGCCCATATTTTCAGTCAAGTACAATTTTTAAAAATAATATTTTATGGTATTTTTTGGCAGACACGTACACTACATACCAAGTTCCTATTCAACAATTTCGACACATATTGTTCAGTGGTATTGGTTACACTCTTCACATTGTATTAATATTAACATTCTCATTATTTTCATTCTAGTTGTTCCATTACCATTTAACCTAGTCTCGCAGCAACCCCCCCCCCCAAACTTCTCATCTATGCTTTAGGGTATTTGATGACCATTTGGTCTCACTTTTTTTTTTTAAAGAGTACACTACTCAAGGGTAGTGTGATGGTTAAGATTCTGTGTAATCTTGGCTAGACCATTATTCTCAATGTTTTAGCAGTTGTATAATGTTCTGATCACCTCCATGATGGAATCTGCTGACTGGTACTGGCACAGGTGGGGCCTGTGGCAGCTCACAGCCCTCTCAGTTTCATCTCTCTGCCTTCTGCCAGTTACTTTCTGCCTGCTCGCTTTGCCAGTGTTTTTGGATTGTTCCAGACTCAGCAGCTGCTTCTTGTTGTCTCACCTCTGGTTCATGGGACTTGAGCTAGCAGCTTACCTGTTGATTTTGGAATTCGTCAAACTTCTCAGCTTGAAAGCAAGAGTCTTGTTCTCCGACCTGCTGACCTTGGCTTCGCCAGCCCCTGCAGCTACATGAATCAAGAGAAACCTTGCTGTCTTGTCTGCTGATCTTGGAATTCATTGACATTCACAGCCTGTGAGCGGGAGCCCCTCTCCGACCTGCCAACTTTGGGTTCACCAGCTTCTGAGGCTATGTGAACTGGGAGAGGCCTCTACCCTGATCTGTGGACTTGTGACGTTTTAGCCTCTACAATTGCATGAGCTATTTCCTTGATCTAAATCTCTCTCTATGTATATTTATATGCTTTACTGGTTTTGTTACTCTAGAGAACCCAGGATAAGACATTTGGTACGAGAGTGGTTCTAGAGAAACAAAATTGTAAGGATGAGTTTTCTAAATTGGTTCTGAAGTCTGGTTAGTCTTAAAGATGTTGATGACTCTGCTTCCATCAGTAAAGAGGGCACTGCTAGCCCATGGAGTGAGGTGGCGATACAAATATGCAAAATATCACCACCAGTAAATCAGGTGTTGGTGAAAGGCGAGCCTCTGGGTGAACACATGTGTGATATATTTCTACAGCTTTGTCAGAATGAGAAGTATAGGGAAGCTGGTTGGTTGGTCTTACTTTCACTAAACAAACTGGTGAAAGAAAGAGATGTGCTCAGGGCTTCAGAGTCAAAGCTCAGGGCTTCAGAGTCAAAGCTCAAGTGCCGCATAAATGACCTCAAGGCTTCCACTTCTGCTTTGAAGGAGTTTTCTTGTAGTAACAGAGCTGAAATTGCTGAAAGCCAAACTCAGGCTCTTATTCTAAGAGCGGCTGAATTACAACGCCAGCTCATCTGTCAGCCACTAGAGGTGTCTGAAATTAAAGTAAGGGCACTGACTTGGAAGAAATGGGATCCTGAAACCTGGGATGTGGACATATGGGCAGATAATCAGGGAGCTGGAGACACTGAGCCCCTAAATTCTGTTGAATCACTCCTGCCAACAGAACCACTCCCACCTGAAGAGCTTACTTCATGTTTGTCTGTTACACCACCCTGCCCAGGAAAACCATTAGCCCCTCCACTCCCATCTAATGAGATTAGCCCTAGACCAGCTGCTTCTAAATAGCCCTTGCCTGAGTCATTGCCTGGGGCATCGTCTGAGGCTGATGCTTTATGAGACAATGCTGAATGTTCTCAAAGCAATTCCACACTACCGATTCTAGCTTCTAGACCTATAACTGGACTTAAGTCCCAGCGAACACCAAAAGGTGAAGTACAGAGAGTGACACAGGAGGAGGCACATTACATTCCAAAAGAACTACTTGACTTTTCTAATATTTACAAACAGAAACCTGGGGAATATGTGTGGGAATGGCTATTAAGGGTGTGGGATAATGGTGCAAGGAACATAAAGATGGATC
>NW_004444006.1:1352407-1368723 GCF_000243295.1 Trichechus manatus latirostris | reverse complement strand
TTGCTGTTTTATGTAAATCAGATTTGACAGTGGGAACTGCCCTAACTGAATTAAGACGCGTAAGTACAATGGGGCTAATTGGACCCCGTGGTAGTAGGGGCCAAGTAGCTACACTCAATTGACAAAGACTAGGTGGGCGTGGTTACAGTAATGGACAATGGAGTCAAGGCAGTAATCAAAATAGTCTGACTCGTATAGATTTATGGTGTTGGCTACTTAGTCATGGTGTCCCTAAGAGTGAAATAGATGGGAAATCTACTAAATATTTACTTGATCTTACAAACTGATGAATTCTAGGTCAGGTGAATAGCAGTCAAACTCGAATCACCAGAATAGAGTCACAGTCCCTCAATCAATGCCCAGATTTGAGTGAGTTTAAAGATCCACAACTCCTTGAATGAAGGGGAGGCCAGGTCCCATTGAGGAAGTACTCCAATACACTGCCGAAAATTTTTACTGTTAATCTTTCTCCCAGCCTTCCCCAAAGGGATCTACAGCCTTTTATGCGAGTGACTGTTCATTGGGGAAAATGAAATAATCAGACTTCAGGGATTACTGGATACTGGCTCTGAACTGACACTAATTCCAGGAGGCCCAAAACATCACTGTAGCCCACCAGTCAGAGTGGCGGCATATGGAGCTCAGGTTATTAAACCCATCCTGTAGTGATTTCCCCAGTTCCACAATGCATAATTGGAATAGATATACTCAGCAGCTGGCAGAACCCCCACATTGGATCTCTGACACATGGAGTAAGGGCTATTATGGTAGGGAAAGCCAAGTGGAAGCCATTAGAACTGCCCCTACCTTAGGAAAATAGTAAACCAAAAGCAATACCGCATTCCTGGAGGGATTGCAGAGATTACTGCCACCAGTAAGGACTTGAAGAACGCAGCGGTGGTGATTCCCACCACATCCCCATTCAATTCGCCTATTTGGCCTGTGCAAAATACAGATGGAAATTGGAGAATGACAGCTGATTATCGAAAACTTAACCAAGTGGTGACTCTGATTGCAGCTGCAGTTCTAGATGTAGTTTCATTACTTGAGCAAATTAATACATCTTCTGGTACTTGGTATGCAGCTACTGACCTGGTTAAGGCCTTTTTCTCCATACCTGTTTCAAAGGATCACCAGAAGCAGTTTGCCTTCAGCTGGCAAGGCCAACAATACACCTTCACTTGCCTACCTCAGAGCTACATCAATCTCCAGCCTTATGTCATAATTTAGTCTGTAGGGAACTTGATTGCCTTTCCCTTCCACAAGATGTCACACTGGTCCATTACATTGATGACATTATGCTGATTGGACCTAGTAAGAAAGAAGTGTCAATGACCCTGGTCTTACTGGTATAACATTTGCGTGCTAGAGGATGGGAGATTAATCCCACAAAAATTCAGGCACCTTCCACTTCAGTGAAATTTCTAGGAGTCCAGTGGTGGGGGGCATGTCGAGACATTCCTTCTAAAGTGAAGGATAAGTTATTGCATCTTGCTGCTCCCACAACTAAAAAGGAGGCAAAATGCCTAGTGGGCCTCTTTGGATTTTGGAGGCAAGATATTCCTCATTTGGGTGTGCTACTCCAGCCTATTAATCAAGTGACTCGAAAAGCTGCTAGTTTTGAGTGAGGAACAGAACAAGAGAAGGCTCTGCAACAGGTTCAGCCTGCTGTGCAAGCTGCTCTGCCACTGGGACCATATGATTCAGCTGATCCAATGGTGCTTGAAGTGTCAGTGGCAGATAGAGATGCTGTTTGGAGTCTTTGGCAGGCCCCTATTGGTGAATCACAGCGCAGACCCTTAGGATTTTGGAGCAAAGCTCTGCCACCCTCTGCAGATAACTACTCTCCTTTTGAGAAACAACTTTTGGCTTATTACTGGGCCTTAGTAGAGACTGAACGCTTAACCATGGGACATCAAGTAACCATGAAGCCTGAGCTTCCCATCATGAACTGGGTGTTGTGTGACCCACAGAACCATAAAGTTGGACGTGCACAGCAACACTCCATCATTAAATGGAAGTGGTATATTCAAGATCGCGCCCGAGCAGGACCTGAGGGTACAAGTAAGTTGCATGAGGAAGTAGCCCAAATGCCCATGATCTCCACTCCTGTCACATTACCTTCCATTTCCCAGTCTGCACCTATGGCCTCATGGGGAGTTCCTTATGATCAGTTGGCTGAGGAAGAGAAAACTCGTGCCTGGTTTACAGATGGTTCTGCACGATATGCAGGTGCCACTTGAAAGTGGACTGCAGCAACACTATAGCCCCTTTCTAGGACCTTCCAGAAGGACAGTCGTGAAGGGAAATCCTCCCAATGGGCAGACCTTTGAGCAGTGCACCTGGTTGTTCACTTTGCTTGGAAAGAGAAATGGCCAGATGTGCGATTACATACTGATTCAAGGGCTGTGGTCAGTGGTTTGGCTGGATGGTCAGAGACTTGGAAGGAACATGATTGGAAAATTGGAGGTAAGGATTTATGGGGAAGAGGTATGTGGATAGACCTCTCTGAATGGGCCAAAGAAGTGAAAATATTTGTGTCTCATGTGAATGCTCACAAAAGGGTGACCTCAGCAGAGGATGATTTTAACAATCAAGTGGATAAGATGACGCTTTCTGTAGAAGCCAGTCATCCTCTTTCCCCAGCTACTCCCGTCATTGCTTAATGGGCTCATGAACAAAGTGGCCATGGTGGCAGGGATGGAGGTTATGCATGGGCCCAGCAGCGTGGACTTCCACTCACCAAGGCTGACATGGCCACAACCTCTACTGAGTGCCTAATCTGCCAGCAGCAGAGACCAACACTGAGTTCCCAATATGTCACCAACCCTTGAGGTGATCAGCCAGCACCCTGGTAGCAAGTTGATTAGATTGGACCACTTCCATTGTGGAAAGAGCAGTGTTTTTTCCTTACTGGAATAGATACTTACTCTGGATATGGATTTGTCTTCCCTGCACGCAATGCTTCTGCCAAAACTACCATCCGTGGACTTATAGAATGCCTTATCCAGTGTCATGGTATCCCACACAGCATTGCCTCAGATCAAGGGGCTCACTTCACAGCAAATGAAGTGCGGCAGTGGGCCCATGCTCATGGAATTCACTAGTCTTACTATGTTCCCCTCAATCCTGAAGCAGCTGGCTTGATAGAACAATGGAATGGCCTTCTAAAGTCACAATTATTGCGCCAGCTAGGTGGCAGTATCTTGCAGGGTTGGGGCAATGTTCTCCAGGAGGCTGTATGTGCTTTAAACCAGAGTCCAATATACCGTGCCATTTCTCCCATAGCCAGGAATCAAGGGGTGGAAATGGGAGTGGCACCACTCACCATTACCCCTAGTGACCCACTCGCAAGATTTTTGCTTCCTGTCCCCTCGACTTTATGCTCTGCAGGCCTAGACGTCTTAGTTCCAAAGGGAGGAATGCTCCCACCTGGAGACACATGACTGACTCCATTGAACTGGAAGTTAAGAATGCCATCTGGCCACTTTGGGCTCCTTATGCCTCTGGATCAACAAAGAAGGGAGTTACCATACTGTCTGGTGTGATTGATCCTGATTACCAAAAGGAAATCTGATTGATAGTACATAATGGAGGTAAAGAAGAGTATGCCTGGAATGCAGGAGATTCCTTGGGACATCTCTTAGTACTACCTTGCCCTGTGATTAAAGTCAATGGGAAACTACAGCAACCTAATTCCGACATGACTACTAATGACCCAGACCCTTCAGGAATGAAGGTTTGGGTCACCCCAGTAGGCAAAGAACCATGACCAGCTGAAATGCTTGCGGAGGGCAAAGGGAACACAGAATGCGTGGTGGAAGATGTTAGTTCTAAATACCAGTTACAGCCACGTGACCAGCTGCAGAATTGGGGACTGTAATTGCTATGAGTATTTCTGTTTTGTATGTGTGCATCTAATACTTCTTTTCCTTCACTTAAAAAATATAAGATGTAAACAGGGCTAGTGCGTTTTTGATTGTACGCGTGTTAGTTGTATCATGTTAGACGCAAGTATGACTTTGTAATCATCTTTATTCAAAGATTATGTATGGTTTCAGGAGATGTGTACAGGCGGGAATTTGACAAGAGGTGGACTGTGATGGTTAAGATTGTATGTCAACTTGGCTAGACCATTATTCTCAGTGTTTTAGCAGTTCTATAATGTTGTGATCACCCCCATAATGGAATTTGCTGAGTTGTACTGGTGGAAGCGGGGCCTGTGGCAGCTCACCACCCTCTCAGTTTCATCTCTCTGCCTTCTGCCAGTTACTTTCTGCCTGCTCGCCTTGCCAAGGTTTTTGGCTTGTTCCAGACTCAGCAGCTGCCTCTCGTTGTCTCATCTCTGGTTCATGGGACTTGAGCTAGCAGCTTACCTGTCGATCTTGGAATTCTTCGAACTTCTCAGCCTGAAAGCAAGAGTCTTGTTCCCCGACCTGCCGACCTTGGGTTCGCCAGGCCTTGCAGCTACATGATTCAGGAGAAAACTTGCGGTCTTGTCTGCTGATCTTGGAATTCATTGACCTTCACAGCCTGTGAGCAGAAGCCCCTCTCCGACCTGCTGACCTTGCGTTCACCAGCTTCTGAGGCTACGTGAACTGGGAGAGGCCTCTACCCTGACATGTGGACTTAGGACGTTTTAACCTTTACAATTGCGTGAGCTACTTCCTTGATCTCTCTCTCTCTATATATATATATTTGTATGCTTTACTGGTTTTGCTTCTTTAGAGAACCCAGCCTAAGACAGGTGGTACTCCTTACTTTATGGGCTCACCTGCCATTTAGCTAAAAGGTGACTTGAGTGGATAATTTCAGTTCAAGGTTGTCTTAGGCTGCATTCTCTAAAGAAGCAAAACCAGTGAAGCAAATATATATATACATATATGTATGTATGTATATACACACACAGAGAGATTTATAGCAAGGCAATGGCTGACGCAGTTGTAGAGGCTGGAAAGTCCCAAGTCTGTGGTTCAGGCTGGAAGCTTTGCCTGACTCACATAGCTGCAGGGGCTGGTGAACACAAGATCGGCAGATCAGACATCAGGCCACTGGCTCACAGGTTGCAGAGGCAGATGAATACCAAGATCAGCAGGTAAGATAGTAGACCACTTGCTCACAGGCTGCAAAGACTGATGAATACCAAGATCAGCAGGTGAGCTGCTAGCTCACGTCCCAAGAACTGGATTTCAAATTAACAGGAACCAGCTCTAGGATCCAGAATGAGCAAAAGCCAGCCAGCCCTGCCAGAAAGTCCACATACATTGGCTGTAGGCTACACCTCTAAGGAAACTCCCCTTCAACTGACTGGCTGCTCAAAGCATATCTCATCCTGGTGGCAATTACATTATATCAAATCTTATTATGTAGATGATTATGTCATTATATAGCAGCCAAACTACATCACAACTGCCAAATTACCAAGAATTATAGCTCGGCCAAGTTGACACACAACCTTAACCATCATAAATATTTAAAGAATATCTCAAGGTAATTTTCTCAGGGATTCCTCCTCTCTCAGTGTGTTTAGTAAGTCTGGATTTTTTGAAGATGTGAGGCTCTGTTCCTCATTTTTCTCCCTTTCTGTCAGAATCCATCTATTGTTATCCTTATCAGAATATACAGTAGTGATAGTTGGACACCATCTAGTTCTTCTGGTCTTAAGGAAAAGGAGGTCATGGTTCATGCAGACAGTCCTGCAGTCCAGTTCCTTTCTTGATTCTTGGATTTCCTACTTTGCTTTTTGTTACAGATGAATAAAGACCAATAATTGTATCTTATATGGCCACTTGCAAGCTTTTAAGACCCCAGATGCTACTCACCAGACTAGGATGTAGAACGTAAACTTTATGAACTGCATTATACTAATTGACTGAGTTGTCTCCCAAACCAAGAAAATTAAATTCTGTTAAGTGATTGTTTTTGTCTAAGAAGTATCAGTTTCTGTGGCCCTTATTATATATATATATAAAATACATGTGTTTGCATTTCTATATATACAGAGAGAGAAACACACACAGATGTATTTTGGTTGTTGTTGCAAAATTATTTATAACATAACATTTACATAAACATCCGTGTGTGTGTGTGTACAATCTAGTGGCATCACTTATCTTGGTTAAACTGTGCACATTTCTCCCATATTCTGTGCTACCTTTTCCATCACCATAAGTAAAAGTGGCTACTGTCTATAGAATGAATCCTTTTCCCCCTCTACACTCTTGGTAACCACCAATTGACGTTGGTCTCTGTATATATAGCTGTTCTTTTGGTTTTATAAAGTGAGATCATACAATATTTGTCCTTCTCTGATTGACTTATTTCACTCAGCAAAATGTCCTCTAGTTTCATCCATGTTCCAAGATGTTTTGGGAACTCATCATTTAAGCACAGTCAAATTTTAATCTTAGTATTAATCTCTTGTTTTTCCCTTTAGGCATTTACTGGATAAATTTCTGGTGGTCCCTCATGACCCTGTTCATAGGTGTTGCTTGTTTTTTTTCCCCCTCCAGGGTGTCTTTGGGTAGTGCTGCCAGTGTGTGGAAACCATGAACTGGAGCTTTGACTTGCTAATAAGCAGTAGGCACTTGGAGCACTCTGGCACACTATATTGGAGTTTTACATTTCTTTAGAAATGTACTGATTTTCAAGAGGGGCTGGCACTAAGTGTTCGTGGTCTTTAAATTGATTTATGAGGTAGGCCCCTTCCCACTAAATTCCAGAGTTTAGACCTGAGATACTCCATGAAGTCAGGGGTAGAAAAGTGACAGAAGCAAGGTATGAGCAACAGAGTGGTCACAGATCCCAGAAGTATTGATTTTTGTGAGTCACCCTGACTTTCCAGTGGTGGGGATGCCTCTCACTGGTTAAGACTTTGAATGAGATATTAAGGGGAACAAGAGACTTCAACACATTAACTCATGGTCTCGATACTTCACCTCTACTCAAGAGACAGAGGGAAGAGTCTCCTGCTATACCCTATTACTAGGCTCACGCCCAACACCTATTCCCAGTAGTCCTCACTTGACAGGGATTGTCACCCAGTTGTCTCCAAGACTTGGGACTTGAGCACTTGAAATTAGGTTGATGAGACTTTTCATTATTAGTGTAGGCAATAGACTCAGAACCAGTGACTTCTTACCTAAGGCTCACTGGGAGAATTCTCTCCTTCTCTTGCCAGGCTAAGGATGGTCAGTGGAATTCCAGGGAGTACTTAGATAATTACAGAATCTACATTTTAGGGAGGGAAACTTTAGCAGTACCCAAAAGAGCAATACAAAGCACAGCACATCAGTGCTGAAAATGACAACAAGATAGACAGCTTTTCCAGGTAGCATTATCTACCTGGGAGAGCCAGTTAGTTAGTCAGAAGCAGTCCAGGAGCATTCCTGTGGGTCACTCCCAGCTGTGACAAGATCAGCCCATCCTTTTCACCGATTGTCTTAATTGTGACCCAAAGGGCCTGTGGGTGTCATGGATGGTCTGTCAGGCGCAGGAATAGGAATTAGACTTATTCAGGAAGGCCAGAAAACAAACAGAATTTAGTACACACTTGTCCCAGAGAGGAAACTACAGCAGGCCTCCACACAGGGCCACACAGGGGGTTGCACCTGGGACAAGGCAACAACAAGCTGTTGGAGGGGGCTATGTATGACAAGCAAGGTGAGGTCTCAAGGTTAGTGCATGATGAAGTCTGATTGGTCAGTATAAACGTTTCTAGTGCATTGTCGTTATTGTTGTTAGATAGCCTTGTTTTTCTCCAATGCCTTTAGTGCAGTTTGGACTTCTTCCTTCAGTACCATCTGTTCCTGATCATACACTACATCTTGAAATGGTTGAAAGTTAACCAATTTGTTTTTGGTATGATGACTCTGTGTATTGCTTCCATCTTCTTTTGATGTTTAGTATGGGAAAAAGGAACATTTTTTTATCAGAGAGAGAATCATATCAGACATAACCAAGAGGGACAAAACATAACTATGGCTGTTAAAAGACTGAGCTACACAATAGCAATGGGGTCTATATCACGGGAACCCATAAAGGAAATAGCCAGGTAGAGTGCACAACTGTTGAGAAACTAGGTGAAAAGAAAGGAACTGCCATGTCAGAAACTAGGTGAAAGGACAACTAGGAAGAATTAATGGAAGCCAAGGCAGTAAACTATGTAAGCTTTAAACTGACTTATGACAGTTCTCTTAAGCAGTGCTAGAGAAGGCAGACATATTAGAAACAGGAAGAATGGTAGAAAGTATCTCAAGTGGCATTGAAAATTATAAATTATGCATTAAATTCCTGAGTCTTGTTTTAAAATCGGAAAACCATATAAATTACTCTCAGGGTTCATCAGAAGTCATTTCATCCCCGTGACCTTAAATATGTGCCCAGAAAATCAAAACATAATGAAATACCATTTTGCATCCATTCAACTGGCAAAAATAAAAAAAGTCTGACAATATTAGATTATAGATTAAAGGGATCACTCATACATTACTGGTGGGAGAGTAAATTGGTATAATCACTATGGGAAATAATTTAGTATTATCTTGTAAACATTTGTATATCCTATGACCCAGAAATCTTACTCCTAGTTATATTCTCACAGGAAACTTCAGTATGTGTGTATCAGGAGACAAGTATAAGAGTATTCATAGCAGTATTATTCATAATAGCAAAAAATAGAAAAACTCTAAATTCTAAACACAAATTGTATGGTCACACACAGAGCTGTGAAAATGAATGTGCTAAGGAAGCTCCTCCCCAAGATGGCAACACGGGCAGAGACATGTCCTAATTCCACCATAACAACTATAGGAAAAAAAACAGTAAAATAGCAGTAGCAAGGAGATGGAAACGTGAACACTGAAACCAACCCAAAACTTACAACAACAGGCTGTGAACTGAAGGAAGAACAGGCACCCTACAAGGTAGAAAGATTTTTTTTCCTCTTCTTTTAGTTACCCAGGAACCTGTCATCCATAACCCCACTACGATGGAGCTGGTACCTCCAAAATGGGAGGCAACCTCTTAAGAAAGGTAGACAGAGAACTGTAAAATGAAATTAGCAGGCAGTGCTCCATAAGAGGGGGAAAACAGAAGTATGGCTTAGCTTTCACTGAAGATCCACTGTTTTGGAGAGTTCCTATCAGTGGAAAGGCAGCTAGCCTCAACTCTCATTAGAGAGAAGCCAGCATCTCCTGAATAGGAGGCAGCCTTGAGGAGGGATTGACAAAAAACCACAAGGAAAAAATGGTGACACTTGCTCCCTAGGAATGGGAGATCGGCACTGGAGCTTCACTTTCACTGATGACTTAACATGTGGAGTTGGATATCTCATATCACTAGGAAGGCAGACAGAGAAATAGAGAACTCTTGGGACTAAAATGTAAAAGCCACTTCCACCCTACCTCCATTCCAGACAAGTCAGAGAAAAGGAGAAGGGGGCTATCCCACACTGATTCCAACCCACATAAAACAAAAGAGACACATTAAGTTGAATAGCTGTAATCAAAACATGGAATTCTCAATTTTCCTTCAGAGACCTGAAACTTTCAGAGTAAAAAAGGCAAAGAAGGTTAGAGATCCATCTCCAAAACAAAACACAGGCCGCAGGAAAAGATATTAGGATCCACACATGGGATTTAAAATCAGATTGGAGACTTATATCTATTAAGGAAAGGGAAAGCTGCAAGAACACCCAGAACACCTAGCTGGTATCAGAGAAGACAAAGGAAATCAACACCCCCAGGGCTGTGTAGACACACAGTCTACACATATTTGAAAGAAACACTGAGAAAGTTCTCAAAGAACCATAAGACTAGAGCATCCTCTAGGGGAATTTAGAGGGAGATTGAGGAAATAAATAATAAATAAAAAAGATAAAGACAAGCCCACACAAAAACCAATTTTGAGGAAAAAGAAGAATCAGAAACCAAGAATTACTTCAGCAAACCATTCAAATGCCCCAGGTTAAACAAAAGATTGTAACACATATAAGAAAACATGAAGAGATGGCCTAATTAAAGGAATAACATGAAGAAGCAGAAATTATTACCATGGAAGTAAAAATAATAAAAATAAAAGAGAACTTTCAAATAACAAATTTAAAAATAATTAAAGAATACAAAGATCATACAAATAACAAATTAATGGAGGCCACAAAATTATATGAAAATCTTAATAAGGAAATAGAAAATATAAAAATGAAGCAAACAAAAATGCCAGCATTAAAGAACAAAATAACTGAGCTAGATAAAGTCACAGAGGGGTATAAAAATAGACTTGAACAGGCATCAGAATAAGTAAGTGAACTAGAGGACAAAACAACTGAATTTATTGAATCTTAACAGAAACAAGAGAAAAAAAGGAAAAAACAAAGAAAACTGAACAATGACAAATGGAGCTATGGGACACCATTAAGAGAACCAATCTACACAGTTTGGGAATTCCAGAAGGTGAGGAAAGAAACAAAGAAACAGAAAAAATATTTGAGGAAATTGTGGTGGAAAACATTCCAGAGCTAAATAAGGAAATGTACCTGCAAATCCAGAAAGCCTGGCAAACTCCAGGTAGAATGAATACAAAGAAGTCTTCACCAAGATACACTGTAATCAAACTCCTGAAGACCAATGACAAATGGATAATCTTGAAAGCAGCAAGAGAAAAACACAAAACATATATAAGAGGTCCTCAATAAAATTAAGTGCCAGCTTCTCCACAAAAACTAGGAGGCCAGGGAAAATAAAAAGATATATATTTATATAAAGAACTGCAAGGTAACACTGTTAACCAAAAATTCTTTATTCACCAAAATTATCCTTCAAAAACAGGGGTGAACTCAAGACAGTCCCAGATAAGCAAAACCTGTGGAAATTCTTTACTACTAGCCTGCCTTGCAAGAACTGCTAAAGTGTGTCCTCCAAGTAGAAAGGAAAGACAACTAGACAACCATCTGATCAAGTACATGGGGAAAAAAAAATAAAAACAAAAATAAAAAAAAGGAGAGATCCCCAATAAACTTTATGGCATAGACAAACAAAAAGACCTATTACAGGGTATTTTAATGGGTAAACTCAGTTGTTATGTGCTACAAGTGTCATATCATGAAACACACAAGAAATAAGTACAAAGTTACCCTAACAGACACAGAAAATATAACGATGTGAAAAGTGAAACAACAGAAGTGGGAGGAAAGAATTAAGATTATAATTTAAGTATGTTAATATTCTATGACACTTGTTTATATGTTAATTCTTGGTATCAAGGTAAATTAGATCATTGTAAACATAGGGTATCAAATGGAATTTTTATGGTAACCTCTAAGAAAATACTTTAAAAAATATAACAAATGTAAGAAGGAAGAAACCAAACAGACTCAGCATAAGAAAGCAATTTATCATAAGAAATGACAAAATTCTAAGAAACTTAGGACAACGGAATTATAAGACATACAAAAAGCAAGTTTCAAAATGACAGAATCAAGTCCTTCCTTATCCATAATTACCTTAAATATACATGGATTAAACACTCCATGCAAACGGCAGAGAGTGGCAGGATTCATAAGAAAACATGCTCCATCCAGATGCTGTCTACAAGAGACAAATCGTAAGACCAAGGACACAAACAGATTGAAAGTGAAAGGATGCAAAGGAATATTCCATGCAAATAATAACCAAAAAAGAGCTGGGGTAGCTATACTGCTATCAGACAAAATAGACTTTAAGTCAAAATTTATTATAAGAGATGAAGAAAGACATTATGTATTGATAAAATGGACAATCCATCAAGAAAATATAACAATCATAAATATATACACACTCAACATCAATACACAAACATATTTAAAACAAATACTAACAGAACTGTAAGGAGGAATAGACAAATCTCCAATAATAGTTGTGATCATTAAGGTTGTGTGTCAGCTTGGCTGGGTGGTGATTCTCAGTTATTTGGCAGTTATGATGTAGTTTGACAGTCATATAATGATGTGATCACCTCCATGATGAGATTTGATATAATGTGATCACCTCTACGATGGGATATGCTGTCAGTAGCCAATCATCTAAAAGGGATTTTTCTTTGGGGGTGCAGCCTGCATCCAGTGTAAATAGACTTTCTGGCAAGGCTCCTGGGCTTTTACTAGGACTAGGTCCTGCAGCTGACTCCTGTTCATCTAAAATCCGTTTCTTTGGACTTGACCTAGCAGCTTACCTGCCGTCTTGCCTGTCCAACTTTGGATTCGTTGGTCTTTGAAGCCTGTGAGTCAAAGCTCTGCTGCCTGACTTGCCAATCTTGGTTTTGCCAGCATCACAGCTACATGAATCAGGAGAAGCCTCCAGTCTGACCTATGTTCCAGGCTCTACAACTGCATGAACCAATTCCTTAATATAAATCTCTCTGTATATATATTTATATACTTTACGGGCGTTGCTTCTCTAGAGAACCCAGCCTAAGGCAATAATAAAAGACTTCAACACACCATTATTAATAATGGACAGAACTTCCAGAAAGAAGATCAGTAAGGAAATAGAGGACATGAGCAATGCCATAAACAAATTAGATCTAATAGACCAATATAGAACTCTCCACCCAACATCAGAATAATACAAATTTTTCTCTACCGCATGTGGAACATTCTCCAGCATAGACCATATGCTGGATCATGGAACAAGTTTTGACATGTTTAAAAAGATTGAAATTATATAAAACATATTTTCCAGCACAAAGGAATAATACTATAAATTAATAATACAAAGAAAAATAGAAAACACATAAATACGTGGAAACAAAATAACACACTATTGCGGAAGCAGGGCCAAGATGCCAGAGCAGTCAGATGCTTCCGATGGACCCTCTTACAACAAAGACCTGGAAAAATCAAGTGACTCAATTATACACGGCAATCTGGGAATCCTGAACATCAAAGGCAGAGTTGAGGAACCAAACTGTGTGGCATGGGGAGGGAGAGATGGTTTGGAAGCAGCAAGGAGTTGCCAGACCTGACCCAGAGAGGGCCTGAGCAATTCAGGCCTGATCAGCTCGGGGGTGAGCAGTGAGGGAGGCAAGCAGCTGTGCTCGGGAGGAGCATTTTCCACACTGGCAGAGACCCAGCACCAGAGACTCTACATGGCCACCCAGAACAAGTGAGAAGCAGCCCTGGATAAAGAAGCAGACCATAATGGCTTCAGCAAGCTCCCCAAACAAAGAAACAAGAAATTTTCTGGAGGGAAAGAGCTTTTTGGAATTACAGGAGGTAGGATACAAAAGATTAATATACAGAACTCTTCAAGATATCAAGGAGATCATGTAAAATGCAGAACAGTTCAAGGAATACACAGACAAAGTAATAGGAGAACATAAGAAGATTAGAGAAGAGCATAATGACAAATTTAACAGGCTACAAGAATCCATAGAGAGACATCAATCAGAAATCCAGAAGATTAACAACAAAATTTCTGAATTAGACAACTCAGTAGAAAGTCAAAGGAGCAGAATTGAGGCAATGGAAGTCAGAATTAGTGAGATTGAAGATGAAGCACTTGACACCAACTTATTTGAGGAAAAATCAGATAAAAGGATTTAAAAAAATGAAGAAACCCTAAGAATTATGTAGGAATTTATCAAGAGCAACCACCAATGAGTGATTGGAGTACCAGAACAGGGGGGAATAACAGAAAATACAAAGAGAATTGTTGAAGATTTGTTGGCAGAAAACTTCCCTGATATCATAAAAGATGACAAGATATCTATCCAAGATGCTCATCGAACTCCACATAAGGTAGATCCCAAAAGAAATTCACCAAGACATATTATAATCAAACTTGCCAAAACCAAAGATAAAGAGAGGATTTTAAGAGTGACCAGGGATAAACAAAAAGTCATTTACAAAGGAGAGTCAATAAGAATAAGTTCAGAATACTCAGCAGAAACCATGCAGACAAGGAATGGGATGACATATATAAAGCCTTGAAGTAAGAAAAACTTCCAGCCAAGAATTATATATCCAGCAAAACTGTCTCACAAATATGATGGCGAAATTAGGGCATTTCCAAATAAACAGAAGATTAGGGAATTTGCACCAAAAAAAACCCCCAAAATTGCAAAAAATACTAAAGGGAGTTATCAGGCTAGAAACTCACTAACATCAGATAACAGCCCAAGAATAGAACACAAGACAGAGCAACCAGAAATCAACCCAGATAGGGAAGTCACAAAAATAAATCAAAGCTAAAACACCAAAAATAGGGAAGCAGACATCAATATGTAAAAGATGACAACACTAAACCCAAAAAGAGGGACCTAAAAAATGTAGACATAGATTTTTCATATGAAGAAGAAGTCAAGGCGATATAAAGAAATAAAAGACTAATATAAACTTATAAAATGGGGGTAAATATAAAGGTAACTGTAAAGGAAACTAACAATCCTAAAAGTCAAAATAAAAAACTAGAAAAATATAAAGACTCTGCAAACACAAAATTAACAACAATGAAAAAGATGAAAAGAAAATACATAAAAAAAAATGACTCAGCACAGAAAAGGGGAACAAAGAAACTGTGAACAACACACAAAAAAACATCAAAATGACAGCACTAAACTCATACCTATCAATAATTACGCTGAATGTAAATGGACTAAATGCACCAATAAAGAGACAGAGAGTGGCAGATTGGATAAAAAAGCACGATCCTGGACTTCCGGCAACATAACGCTCTAAGCAGAAGCACCATGCCGTCCTCCATAGCAAAGATCAGAAGAACTAACCCGAACAGAGAAAACAGCAATCTTGAAACCCTAAACATCAAATGAAGAGATAAAGAACTCAGCCAAGCACCAAATGGAATAAGAAACTGACAGAGAACAGAGAGCAAGGAGACATACATGGAGAGCTCCCCTATCAGCTAAAGCAGCACGGATCCGCCATCTTGGACTCCTATGAGAGAATAGCAAATGGGGGTACGAGAAAGCAAATTCACGGAGCTTCCAACAGGAGACAAAACAACCGGTAACTGGCCATATATGCTTTCCCACCCCCCATCCTTCTTCACCCCCACTCGGCCTCCTCTGCTTCCCGCGGCCACAATCTCTTGGCCAGGAATCACCGGCTGCTTGGATTCCACCTACCCACACTGGCTGGCTCCCTGAGTGCCATTTGTTGGCTGCTAGGGTTGCTTTTTTCTGCTTCTTTTGATTTCTTCCTTACCTCTCATCACCTCTTCCTCCTTTTGATCAAATACCTGGCTCTGGGCACCATCTTTGCTTCTTCCTGAGGGGCTGTGGATCAGCTTCCTGGTCTGTGCTGCCATGCTGGTGGGATCCCGGGGCTTTTGTTTGTTTGTTTTTGTTTGTTTTCTTTTTCTTTTCTCAAGTTGGGAGCCCGTTCTGGCCGGGCAGTGCCGCGCGGCTTGGAACATACCCCCTCAGCTTGTGCAGATGCACAGAGGGATACCTGAGCACATTTCTCATTTCACGTTTTTTTTCCTTACTGTATTTTTGGGATTTTTCTTTTTTTAATTTGTTTTGTTTTCTTTTCCCTCTTTTTCCATTTTTCTCTTTCTTTATTACTCAGTTTCACATCTCTCTATACCTTCCTTCTCTTCCTGTTCCCTGAATACCTGGCACTGAATGTCTCTACAGCATCTAGCCAGGCTGTACTTCAACACCTGGGAACAACTTCCCCAGACCTTGAAGGTGCACCGGTGGGATCCCTGGGAGATTTGCTGTTCTTTTTTTCATTACAATTTTTATTTATTCATTCCTTTATTTTCGTTTTTTTTTCCTCTTTCCCTTTATGTTTTTCTCCATTTCATAGTCTCTAATCTCTCCACTCCAACAGCAAGCTCCCCAGCACTCTTTTTGTTTTTTTGTATGTTTTTTGCTCCTGTTTCTCTCTCCTCTCACCCATACCCATCTCAGCTAGAAACATCACAATCTCCCCCTCCATCCTGCCTACCTGCACCGTGTGCTTAATATCACACCACCAAGCAGCACAGGCACGGCCTACCAGAACCTGCCTTGAACTGATTACCCACCTGCCCTCGTGGCTGTAGTCAGTGCCACAAACAATGCATCCCAGCAACTCCCCTTCAGCTAGACCTGCCCTGTTGTACCATATCTGAGCGACTGATCTTGCCAATTGGAGAAGGAGGTGGAAAGTATAGTGCCCACAGATGAGCAAACAACAAAGCACACACCGCCCGCCTGCTCAGACATAGCCAAATTAAAAAAAAAAAAGGACAAAACAAACAAATCTACAGTCAATAAATGAGAAAAATAACTACTGAATGCTCTGAAGACAGCAGTCAATATAAAAACATTTA
>NW_004444006.1:1349459-1352307 GCF_000243295.1 Trichechus manatus latirostris | reverse complement strand
AAAAATAGACAAATTCATGGAAAAGTCAGAAATTCATGGAAAATACAGACAAAAAATGGAAGAATTCAAGAAAATAATGCAGCAGTAAAATGTCAAAATAAATTCACAACTAGAAATTATACAAAAACAAAGATTAGAAATCCAAAAGATAAACAACAAGATTTCAGAATTGGACAGTGTCATAGAAGGGCTGAGGAGCAGATTTGAAATGGTGGAAGACAGCCTAAGCAGAATTGAAGACAAACACTTGGATACAACTCTGTTCAAGGAAAACTCAGAAAAAAGAACTGAGAAAAATGAAGAAACACTGAGAATTATGTGGGATACAATCAAAAGAAAAAATCTGTGAGTGATCGGAGCCCCAGAACAGCGGAAGAAATTAAAAAACACAGAGACGATCATTGAAGAACTGCTGACAGGAAAATTATCCAAAATTATGAAAGATTAAAAGCTGGCCATCAAGAAGCTCAATGAACCCCATATAGGATAGAACCCAAAAGAAAATCACCAAGGCATATCATAATCACACTCAGTAAAACCAAAGACAAAGAATCCTGAGAGCAGCTAGTGAAAAAAAAAAAAGAAGTCACAAACAAAGGAGCAACAGTAAGACTAAGTTCAAATCATTCGGCAGAAATCATGCAAGCAAGAAGGCAATGGGATGATGTATATACAACCCTGAAAGAAAAAGATTGCCACCCAAGAATATTATATCCTGCAAAGCTCTCATTCAAATATGATGTTGAAATTAGAACATTTCCAGAAAAAAAGAAATTAAGGGAATATGTAAAAACCAAACCAAACTTACAAGACTTATTAAAGGGAGTCCTTTATCTGAGAACAAACAACTTCAGCTCACAGGCTGAATCTAGGATGCAGGATCGTACCAGCCAAATACCAATCTAGGAAATGAACTCTCACGGACTACCCAAAACCAAAAGAAATACACTATGGAATCAGAGCAGCTAATCTGCAAATGACAACAACGTCAGAACAACAGAAGAGGGAATAAACAGTGTAGGTATAGAACCTACTAATGGAGAGGAAGGCTAAGTGATACCAAGTAATAATAGACTGGTTCAAACTTAGAAAGATAAGGATAAATTTCACGGTAACCACAAAGAAAGTTAACAAACCTACTAATCAAAAAAAGAGGAAAAACATAAAGAGTCAGTAAAAATAAAACCTACAAACACAAAAGAAATGAAAAGGAAATCCACAAACAAAAGGAATTCAGTACAGGAGAGTAAGAAGAACAAAGAAAACGTCAGCACCACAAAAAAAAAGCACAACACAATGACAGCAATAAACTCACATCTATCAATAATTACACTGAATGTAAACGGACTCTATGCACCCATAAAGAGACTGAGAGTGACAGAATGGATAAAAAAAACAGGATCCATCAACATGCTGTCTACAAAAGACACACCTTAGAAACAAAGATGTGAATATATTAAAAGTCAAAGGTTGGAAAAAAAATGTATCAAGAAACTACCAAAAAAGAGCAGGAGTAGCAATACTAATCTCAGATAGAATAAACTTTAAAAGAAAATCCACCATAAAAGACAAAGAAGAACACTATATAAGGATTAAAGGGATGCCAAATCATGAAGACATAACCATAATAAACATCTATGCACCCAATGACAGGACTCCAAAATACAAAAAACAAACTCTAACAGTACTGAAAAGAGAAATTGACAGTTCCACATAATAGCAGGAGACTTCAACACACCACTCTCAGTAAAGGACAGAACAACAAAAAAGAAACTCAGCAAAGATACAGAAGACCTAAAGGGCACAATCAGCCAATTTGACCCCAGAGACATATAAAGAACACTCCATCCAACAGCAGTAAATTACACATTCTTTTCCACTGCACATGGAACGTTCTCCAGAATAGACCACACCTTAGGCCACAGAGAAATCCTCAACAAGATCCAAAATGTTGAGATAATACAAAGTATCTTCCCTGACTACAATGCCATCAAAGTGGAAAATAACAACAGAAAGAGGAAGGAAAAAAAATCAATTACATGGAAACTGAATAATACCCTGCTTACACATCACTGGGTAATAGAAAAAATCAGAGATGGAATCTGAATATTCCTAGAATCAAACGAGAATGAAAACACATTCATACCAAAACTTTTGGGACACAGCAAAGGCAGTCCTCAGAGGACAATTTAAAGCAATAGATGCACACATCAAAAAAGAAGAAAGGGACAAAATCAAAACATTAACTACACAACTCAAGCAAATAAAAAGAGAACAGCATAAAAGCCCACAGCCACCAGAAAAATGAAATAATAAAGATCAGAGCAGAAATAAATGAAATAGTGAATAGAAAAACAATAGAAAGAACAAGGAAAACCAAAAGTTGGTTCTTTGAAAAAATCGACTACTACTGGCCAGACGGACAAAAGAAAAATAGGAGAGGACACAAACAACCAAAATAAGAAATGAAATGGGCGACGTTATGACAGACCCAACTGAAATAAAAAAAAGGATCATAACAGAATATTATGAAAAACTATACTCCAACAAATTTGAAAACCAAGTGTAAACAGAAAAATTTCTAGAAACAGACTACCTACACAAAGCTGAACAAAGTGATATTGAAAATCTGAACAGACCCATAACAAGAGAAGAGAGTGGAAAGGTAATTAAAAAAAAAAAAAACTCCCAACTAAAAAAAGCCCTGTCCCAGATGACTTCACAGGGGAATTCTACTAAACATATACAGAAGAGCTTGTACCAGTACAGAGCATAGAAAAGGAAGCAGCATTTCCGAATTCATTCTATTAAGTCAGCATAACACTGATGCTAAAACCAGGCAAAGACG
>NW_004444006.1:1344745-1346351 GCF_000243295.1 Trichechus manatus latirostris | reverse complement strand
TGTACTAACTTTTTAATGAGAAACTATTATGTTCTGTAAACGTTCATCTAAAGTGAGAATAGCAGCAGAACTGGAAGAAGGTAATGGATGTCAGTGAACTGTGCATGTAGAAATTTTTGAAATGGTGTATCTTTGGCTATGTATATTTTCACCACCACCCCCAAAAAATAGGTCGACAAGACAGAGGGTTGACAAGTTGTGGGGTTGTTAACCAACGTCATAAAACAATATGCGTACTGAAAAACTATTTGTTCTGTAAACCTTCACCTAAAGTACAATTAAAAAATCAGGATCCGTCTATATGCTGCCTACAAAAGACACACCGTAGACTTAAAGACACAAAGAAACTAAAACTCAAAGGATGGAAAAAATATATCAAGTAAACAGCACTCAAAAAAGAGCAGGAGTGGCAATATTAATATCTGAAAAAATAGACTTTCAATTAAAATCTACCACAAAGGATAAGGAAGGACACTATATAATGATTAAAGGGTCAACACACCAGGAGGACATGACTGTAATAAATATTCATGCACCCAACGACAGGGCTCCTAAATACATAAACCAAACTCTAACAGCACTGAAAGAGAGATAGACAGCTCTGCAATATAGTAGGAGACTTCAACACACCACTTTTGTTGAAGGACAGAACATCCAGAAAGAAGCTCAACAAAGACATGGAAGATATAAATGCTACAATCAACCAACTTGATCTCATAGTCATATATAGAACACTCCACTCAACAGCCAAGTATACTTTCTTTTCCAATGCACATGGAACATTCTGCAGAATAGACCACATATTAGGCCATAAAGCAAGCCTTAACAAAATCCAAAGCATCAAAATATTACAAAGCATCTTTTTCGACCATAAAGCCATTAAAGTAGAAATCAACAACAGAAAAAGCTAGGGGAAAAAAAAAACTCAAATACATTGAAACTGTTCAAAAAATACTGGGTTATAGAGAAAAATAAGGATGGAATAAAGAAATTCGTAGAATCAAATGAGAATGAAAACGTATCCTACAAGAACCTTTGGGACACAGCCAAAGCAGTACTCAGAGGTCAGTTTATTGCAATAAATGCACACATCTAAAAAGAAGAAAGGGCCATAGTCAAAATATTAACCCTACATCTGGAACAAGTAAAAAGAGAGCAGCAAAAGAAGCCCCAGACACCAGAAGAAAGGCAGTAATAAGAATTAGAGGAGAATAAAAAGAAATACAGAATAGAAAAACAATTGAAAGAGTTAACAAGACCAAAAGCTGGTGCTATGAAAAGATCAAAAACGTTGATAAAGCATTGGCCAAATTGACAACAGAAAAACAGGAAAAGATGCAGATAACCTGTATAAGAAATGAGATTGGTAATATTACAACAGACTCAACTAAAATTAAAAGAATTGTAACAGAATACTATGAAAAATTGTACTCCAACAAATTTGAAAACCTAGAGGAAATGGACAAATTTCTAGAAACTCACTACCTACCTAAATTAACACAAATAGAGGTAGAACAACTAAATAAACTCATAACAAAAGAAGAGCTTGAAAAGCTTATTAAAACACTCCCCCAAAAAAGTGCTGGCCCAGATGGCTTCAGTGGAG
>NW_004444006.1:1320599-1344333 GCF_000243295.1 Trichechus manatus latirostris | reverse complement strand
AAAATAGGAATAGAAGGGAAATTCCTCAATATAATTAAGGGCATTTATACAAAGCCAATAGCCAACATCATCCTAAATGGAAAGATTTTGAAAGCATTCTCCTTGAGAATGGAAACCAGACAAAGATGCCCTCTATCACCGCTCATATTTAACACTGTGATGGAGGTCCTAGCCAGAGCAATTAGTCTAGAAAAAGAAATAAAGGGCATCCAAATAGGTAGGAAAGAAGTCAAAGTATCTCTATTTGCAGATGATATGGTCTTATACACAGAAAACCCTAAAGAATCCACAAGAAAACTACTAGAACTAATAGATTTCAGGAAAGTTTCAAGGTGCAATATAAACATACAAAAATCAGTTGGGTTCCTTTACACGAACAAAGAGAACCTCGAAAATGACATCATCAAATCAATACCATTTATAATAGTCTCCAAGAAGATAAAATACTTAGGAATTAATCTAACTAGATATGTAAAAGACCTATTCAGTGAAAACTACTGGACACTAATGTAAGAAACCAAAAGAAACCTGCATAAGTGGAAAAACATACCTTGCTCATGGATAGGTAGACTCAACACAGTGAAAATGTCAATTCTGTCCAAAGTGATCTACAGATACAATGCAATCCCAATACAAATTCCAATGGCATTTCTTAATGAGATGGAGAAACAAATCACCAACTTCATATGGAAAGGGAAGAGGTCCCGAATAAATAAAGCATTACTCAAGAAGAAGAACAAAGTTGGAGGCCCCACACTACCTGATTTTAGAACCTATTTTACCACATAGGTAGTCAGAATAGCCTGGTATTAGTAGAACAACAGATACGTAGACCAATGGAACAGAATTGAGAATCCAGACATAAATTCATCCACCTATGAGTACCTGATATTTGACAAAGGCCCAAAGCCCACTAATTGGGGAAAAGACAGTATCTTTAACAAATGGTGCTGACATATCTGGATATCCATCTGCAAAAAACTGAAACAAGACCCATACCTAACGCCATGCACAAAAACTAACTCAAAATGGATCAAAGACCTAAATACAAAATCGAAAAAGATAAAGATCATGAAAGAAAAAATAGGGACATCTCTAGGAGCCCGAATACATGACATAAACACAATATGAATCATAAGCAACAAAGCATAAGCACCAGAAGAGAGACTAGATAAATGGGAGCTCCTAAAAATCAAACACATATGCTCATCAAAAGACTTCACCAAAAGAATAAAAAGACAACCTACAAACTGGGAATAAATGTTTGGATATGACAAATCCGATCAGAGTGTAATCTCTAAAATCTACAAGATACTAAAAAAAACCTCAACAAGAAAAGGACAAATAAGCCAGTTTAAAAATGGGCAAAGGTTATGAATAGGCACTTCACCAACGAAGATATTCAGGTGGCTAACAGACACATGAAGAAATGCTCACAGTCTTTGGCCATTAGAGAAATGCAGATCAAAACTACAATGAGATACCATCTCACCGCAACAAGTCTAGCATTAATCCAAAAAACACAAAATAATAAATGCTGGAGAGGTTGTGGAGAGATTGGAACAGTTATACACTGTTGGTGTGAATGTAAAATGGTACAACAACTTTGAAAATCTATTTGGCAATTCCTTAAAAAGCTAGAGATAGAGGTATCAGACGATCCAGCTATCCTGCTCCTTGGAATATATCCTAGAGAAATAAGAGCCTTCACATGAATAGAAATATGCACACCCATGTTCATTGCAGCACTGTTCACAAGAGTAAAAAGATGGAAACAACCTAGCTGTCCATCAGCGGATGAATGGATAAACAGATTATGGTATATCCACACAATGGAATACTACACAAGGATAAAGAACAACGATAAAGCCATGAAACATCCTATAACATGGAGGAAGCTGAAACTCATTATGCTGAGTGAATTTATTCAGTCACAGAAGGACAAATATTGTATAAGACCACTATTATAAGAACTCAAAAAAAGGTTTAAACTGAAGAAAACATTCTTTGATGGTTACGCGGGTGGGAAGGGAGGGGGAGGGTTATTTACTAACTTGATAGTAGATAAGAATTATCTTAGGTGAAAGAAAGGACAGCACACACTATAGGGGAAGTCAGCACAACTGGACTAAACCAAAGCTAAGAACTCTTTTGAATACAATCGAACACTTTGGGAGACAGAGTAGCAGGGATAGGGTTCTGGGGACTATTCTTTCAGAGGACATCTAGGTCAATTGGCATAACAAAGCTTATTAAGAAAATGTTTCGCATCCTACTTTGGTGAGTGATGTCTAGGGTCTTAAAAGCTTGCAAGCGGTCATCTAAGATGCATCAATTGGTCCCAGCCACCTGAAATAAAGGAGAACGAAGAACACCAAAGACACAAGGAAAATAGTAGTCCAAGAGACAGAAAAGGCCACATAAACCAGAGACTTCATCAGCCTGAGACCAGAAGAACTAGATGGTGCCTGGCTAGCACCAATGACCGCCCTGACAGAGAACACAACAGAGAGCCCCAGATGGAGCAGGAGAAAGGTGGGGTGCAGAACTCAAGTTCTAGTAAGAAGACCAGACTTAATGGTCTGAATGAGACTGGAGGAACCCTGGAAAGCATGACCCTGGATTCTCTATCAGCCCAGAACTAAAATAATTTCTGAGGCCAACTCTTCAGACAGGGATTGGACTGGACTGTGGGACATAAAGTGATACTCGTGAGGAGTGTGCCTCTTTGCTCAAGTAGATACAAGAGACTAAACTGGCAGGTTCTGTCCAGAGGTGAGATGGGAAGGCAGAGACAGTTAGGAGCTGGTTGAATGGACATGGGGAATCAGGGGTGGAAAGGAAGAGTGTGGTGTCACAGTATGCAGACAGCAATTAGTCACATAACAATGTATGCATAAATTTTTGTATGGGAAAAAATAAAAACTGAAAAAGAAATAAAAAGTGTGAATGGCCCTTAGATACATGAAATAGATAAATAAAATTTAAAAAAGAAAAATATATAACACACTATTAAACAACTAATCGGTAAAGAAGTCAAGAGTGAAATAAAAAAAATTGGAGTTAAATGAAAATGAAAACACAGCATACCAAAACATGCAGCATGCAGTGATGGAAGTCATAAGTGGGAAACTCAATGCAATAAACACCTACATCAAAAAAGAAAAAATACCTCAAATCAACAGTCCAAATCTACAACTTGAAAGGCTAGTGAAAGAAGAACCAAGCCCAGACCAATCAGAAGAATGGAAGTAACAAAGATCAAAGAAGAAATAAATGAAATAAAGTATAGAAAATAATAGAGAAAATGAACAAAACCAAAAATTAGTTATTTGAAAAGATCAATAAAATTCACAAACCATTAGCTAGGCTGACAAAGAAACAAGTGAAAAGATGCAAACAACCAAAAGAAGAAATGAAGCTGGAGACATTACAATAGATACAACAGAAATAAAAAGGATCATAAGGAGCCCTGGTGGCACAGTAGTTAAGAGCTTGGCTGCTAACCAAAAGGTCAACTGTTTGTGTACAGCAACTTCTCCTTGGAAACCTTATGGGGGCAGTTCTATTCTGTTCTATAGTGTTGCTATGAGTCAGAATTGCTCAAATGGCAATGGGTTTTAATGAAATAGTATGAAAATTTTTACTACAAAAGTTTCAAAAAATAGACAAAATGGACAAATTCCTGGAAACACATAACGTACCTAAACTAACAAAATAAAGAGGTAGAAAACTTCAACCAACTCATAATGAGATAAGAGATTAAATCACTAATCAACATCCCCAACCAAAAAAAGAAAAAAAGCTCTAGACCAAACAAATCCACTGAGGAATTTTTCAAACATTCAGAGAAGAATTGACATAAATCTTGATAAAACTATTTCAAAATATAAAAGAAAGACTACTTCCTAACTCATTCTCTGAAGCCAGTATTACCCTGATACCAAAGCTAGACAAAGACACCACAAGAAAACCACAGACCTATTAGTCTCATAAATATAGATTTAAAAATTCTCAATAAAATACTAGGACACAGAATCCAACAACATATTGGAAGAATTTTAGACTATGACAGAGTGAAATTTATTCCAGAAATGCAAGAGTGGTTCAACACTAGAAAATCTATCAATGTAATATAACACATCAATGGAACAAAAGAAAAACAAATGATCATCTCAATAGATGCAGAAAAAGCATTTGACAAAATACAGCACTTTCTCCTGATAAAAACTCTTAAAAAGAAAGAAAGAAAAGTCCCTCAACAAGATTAAGGCATCTATGAAAAACCAACAGCCAACATTATAATCAATGGAGAAAGACTGAGAGCCGTCCCCTTGAGAAAGGGAATGACACTAGGATGCCTGCCATCACCAACCACTTCTATTTTGTATTGTACTGGAAGTCCTAGCCAGAGCAATAAGGCAAGAAAAATAAATAAAATGTATCCAAATTACAAAAGAAGTAAAAGTATCTGTATTTGCAGAGGACATAATCCTATATATAGAAAATCCCAATGAATCCCCAAGAAAGCTTCTAGACAGAATAATTCGGTAAAGTTTCAGGGTACAAGATCAACACGCAGAAATCAGCTGGGTTTCTATACACCAACTAGGAGAAATATGAAAAGGTGATCAAGGAAAGAATTCCATTTACAATAGCACCTAAAAGAACAAAATCCCTAGGAATATACCTAACCAGTGATGCAAAGGGATTTTACTATGAAAACTATAAAACACTGCTGCAAGATACTAAAACAGACCTAAATAAATGGAAAGACATTCAATGCTCAAGGACTGGAAGACTTAATATAGTCAAGATGTCAAGATTACCCAAAGTGATCTATAGATTCAATGCAATTCCAATAAGCGTTTTTTGCATAAATGGAAAAATGAATCCTTAACTTCATATGGAAAGGCAAGTGACCCTGAATAACCGAAGCAATATTGAAGAAGAACAAAGTAGGAGACCTCACACTTCCCAATTTCAAACATACTATATATCTACAGTAATAAAACAACATTGTACTTGTTTAATGATAGACACATAGACCAGTCAAATAAAATCAAAACCCCAGAAATAAATTCGTACATCTATGGTCAACTGATTTTCCACAAGGGTGCTAAGTCCATACAATGGGGAAGAAACAGTCTATTCAACAAATGGTGCTGGTAAAATTGGATTTCCACACGCAGAAAAACAAAGCAAGATCCATACCTCACACCATGCACAAAATTTAATTCAAAATGGATCAAGGACCTAAATGTTGAACCTAAAACTATAAAGTTCTTGGAAGAAAATACAGGGATGAAGTTATGGAATTTAATTTTTTTAAATTATAAGCTATCAAATACAACAACAAATACACAACCAGCAGAAGAAATATATCATTGGGACCTCATTAAAATTAAATATTTATGTTCAGCAAAGGATTTTATTAAGAGTAAAAACACAACCTACAGTCTAGGAAAATAATATTTGGGAACTATATATCCTGTAAGGGTCTAATATACAAAATATATATAAAACTTCTACAACTTAACAACAAAAAGACAAATAACCCAAACACAAAATGAGCAAAAGACATGAACAGACACTTCACCAAAGAGGATATTCAAGAGGCCAACAAATACATGAGAAGATGCTCATTATCCATTAGAAGGATGAAAATCAAAACTACACTACTAGGATGGCAATGATAAAAAAATAATAACGAATATCGTCAAGGATGTAGAGAGATTGCAACCATTATCTATTGCTAGTGGGAGTGTAAAATATTACAAACTTTGTGGAAAACAACATAACGATTCCTCAAAACATTAAAAATAGAACTAACATATGACCCAGTGATTCCACTCCTGGGTTATATAATCTGTTGCTGATGTTTTTAGGTGCTGTCGAGTCGGTTCTGAACTCATAAAGACCCTATGTACAACAAAAGGAAACATTGCCTGGTCTTGCGCCATCCTCACAATCATTGGTATGTTTGAGCCCATTGTTGCAGCTACTCTGTCAGTCCATCTTTTCAAGGGTCTTCCTCTTTTTCGCTGACCCTCTACTTTACAAAGCATGATGTCCTTCTCCAAGGACTGGTCTCATCTGATAACATGTCCAAAGTAAGTGAAATGAAATCTCACCATTCTCGCTTCCAAGGAGTATTCTGACTATACTTCTTCCAAGATTGATTTGTTCATTCTTCTGGCAGTCCATGGTATATTCAATATTCTCGGCCAACATCATAATTCAAATGCATCAATTTTTCTTCATTATTCCTTATCATTGTGCAGCTTTCACATACATACGAGGAGACTGAAAATACCATGGCTTGGGTAAGGTACACCTTAATCCTCAAAGAGACATCTTTGCTTCATAACACTTTAAAGAGGTCTTTTGCAGAAGATTTGCAGAATGCAATACGTCATTTGATTTCATTACTGCTACTTCCATGGGCATTGATTATGGATCTAAGTACAATGAAATCCTCAACAACTTTAATATTTTTGTGGTTTATCATGATGTTGCTTATTGGTCGAGTTGTGAGGATTTTTTTTATCTTTATGTTGAAGTGTAATCCATACTGAAGTCTGTAGTCCTAGAGACATAAAAGTAGTAATAAGAACAGACATATGCAAACCTATGTTCTTTGCAGCACTATTCACAATAGCAAAAATGTAGATACAGCCTAAGTTCCCCTAAACGAATGGATTCGTCCCCTAGACGAATGGATAAACAAAATGTAATACACATATACAATGGAATACTAATCCCATTGCCATTGAGTCAATTCCAACTCATAGGGACCGTATAGGACAAAGTAAAATTGCCCCATAGGGTTCCCAAGGCTGTAATCTTTATGGAAGCATACTGCCATTTCTTTCTCTGGTGGAGTGGCAGGTGAACTTTCAGTTAGCAGCCCAGTGCTTAATCACTGCCTCACCAGGGCTCCTTAATGGAACACTACTCAACCATAAAAAAAAAATGAAGTTCTGATACATGCTACAACATGGATGGATCTTTAAGAAATTATGCTTAGTGAAATAAATAAATCACAAAAGGATAGATACTGTATTATCTCACTTATATGAAAAGACAAGAATATGTAAATATATACAGACCAAAGGCTATTATGGTTAAATGGAGTGGGAGGGGGCAGAGAGAGGGAATCGTTCTCTGGGAAGTAGTGGGTTTATGTTTATGCTGATGGATAAATTTGCATCAATTAAGGGTAATGTTTGCACAAATTGACAAGAGTAACTAACATCATTAAGTTGTATACCAGAAAATGGACGAAATGGCAAATATTATGTTATATATAATTTTACAACAGCAACCAAAAATAAATAAATAATAGAGGCTAAAGTTGCTGATACTACTTAGGTACATCAAAACATCTCATGGGATTAGTTTATTTGAAGGTATATGGTCATGCCTCCCTGGGATTGTCCAGTCAATTGGCCTGATAGCGTTTTTAGCGTTATTGTTCATCTCCTTAGTTTGGTGAGTACAGCCTGGGGTCATAAAACTTGTGAGTGGACATCCAAGATACAATTGCTCTCTATTCACCTGGAACAGCAGAGAAGGAAGGAGACCCAGAAATCAGAGAAGGAACTGGACTGCAGGTCTAGCTGCCTCCATGGACTAGTACCTCCCTTACCATAAGACCAGAAGATGGTACCCGGCTACCATTACTGAATATTTTAATGAAGGAATAAATGGATGAATCCTGATCAAAAAGGGAGAATGTGCAACAGAATTTCAAATTTGTATAGAATCCAGACTTACTGGACTTACTGAGACTGGAGGAGTCCCTAAATGTATCATTCTCAGAAAATCTTCAAACCATGAAGTGAAATTATTCTCTGAAGTTGTCTTTAAACTAAATAACAATTTATCTAAATTAGTAAAGAAAGTTCAACTTGAGCATTGAGCTTCTTAATAGAATGATCTATAAGACATTAAACTGACAACAATAATTCTAATGCAGAGATGAGAAGTTTAGGGAGTAGTGAATCTAAATCAGTAGTGGTGAAACAATATGGGTAGAGATAGTGAAAATGGTGACACAACGTGAAGGATGTAACCAATGTTATTGAATTGTACCTGTAGAAATTATTGTATGGGTGTATATCTTCTGTGTATATTTTCACCAAAATTAAAATTAAAAATTAAAAAAGGGAAGTAGTAGCTATGTGTATCAACATGAATAAGTCATGGTAACAATGTTGAGTAAAAAAGAAATGCAAGTTCATTAAAACAATATATAAGACCTACATATATGAACTTTCTATGAAGTTCAACAAGTATATTAACACATTGTTTAGGAGCACTTCTGGAATGGTGTAGTAAGGAGTTTGGTGACGCTTCTCCCCATCAAAGCAATAATTTAACTGATAAAAAAGAAAACACACACACACACACATCCAATCATATATGTATAAAGAGGAATGACGTTCTTGAAGTACAACTCTGTCAGTGATAGGATAACATCCATACGTCTACAAGGAAGACCAGTAAATACGACTATTATTCAAATTTATGCACCAACCACTCAGGCCAAAGATGAAGAGACTGAAGATTTTTACCAGCATCTGCAGTCTGAAATTGATCGAACATGCAATTAGGATACATTGATAATTACTGGTGATTGGAATGCGAAAGTTGGAAAAAAAAAGGATCCATAGCTGGAAAATATGGCCTCAATGATAGAAACAATGCCGGCGATCACGTGATAGAATTTTGCAAGACCAACGACTTCTTCATTGCAAATACCTTTTTTCAACAACAAAAACAGCGACTATACACGTGGACCTCGCCAGGTGGAATACACAGGAATCAAATCGACTACATCTATGGAAAGAGATGATGGAAAAGCTTAATATCATCAGTCAGAACAAGGCCAGGGGCCTACTGCAGAACAGATCATCAATTGCTCATATGCAAGTTCAGTCAAAGCTGAAGAAAATTAGAACAAGTCCACAAGATCCAAAGTATCACCTTTAGTATATTCCACTTGAATTTAGAGACCACCTCAAGAATAGCTTTCACCCATTGAACACTAGTGACTGAAGACCAGATGAGTTGTGGAAAGACATCAAGGACATCATACATGAAGAAAGCAAGAGGTCATTAAAAAGAAAGGAAAGAAAGAAAAGACAAAAATGGATGTCAGAAGAGACTCTGAAACTTTCTCTTGAACATTGAGTAGCTAAATCAAAAGGAAGAAATGATGAAGTAAAAGAGCTGAACAGAAGATTTCAAAGGGCGGCTTGAGAAGACAAAGCAAAGTATTATAATAACATGTGCAAAAACCTGGAGTTAGAAAACCAAAGGGGAAGAACACACTCGGCATTTCTCAAGCTGAAAGAACTGAAGAAAAAATTCAAGCCTCAAGTTGCAATGCTGAAGGATTCTACGGAGAAGATATTAAACGACTTGGGAAGCATCAAAAAATATGGAAGGAATACACGGAGTCACTATACAGAAAGAATTGGTCGACTTTCAACCATTTCAGGAGGTAGCATATGATCAAGACCCGATGGTACTGAAGGAAAAGGTCCAAGCTGCACTGAAGGCACTGGTGAAAAACACGGCTCCAGGAATTCACGGAATACTAATTGAGATGTTTCAACAAACAGATGCAGTTCTGGAAGTGCTCACTTGTCTATGCCAAGAAATTTGGAAGACAGCTACCTGGCCAAGCAACTGGAAGAGATCCATATTTATGCCTATTCCCAAGAAAGGAGATCCAACCGAATGTGGAAATTATCAAACAATATCGTTAATACCACAGGCAAGTAAAATTTTGCTGAAGATCATTCAAACGTGGCTGCAGCAGTATAACGACAGAGAATTACCGGAAATTCAGGCCGGATTCAGAAGAGGACATGAAACCAGGGATATCATTGCTGATGTCAGATGGATCCTGGCTGAAAGCAGAGAATACCAGAAAGAGGTTTACCTGTGTTTTATTGATTCTGCAAAGGCATTTGACTGTGGGGTTCATAACAAATTACGGATAATACTGTGAAGAATGGGAATTCCAGAACACTTAATTGTGCTCATGGGGAACCTGTGCATAGATCAAGAGGCAGTCGTTCGAACAGAACAAGGGGATATTGTGTGGTTAAAGTCAGGAAAGGTGTGCATCAGGATTGTATCCTTTCACCATACTTATTCATTCTGTATGCTGAGCAAATAATCCTAGAAGCTGGAATATATGAGGAAGAATGGGGCATCAGGCTTGGAGGACTGCATAATCTACATTATGCAGATGACACAATCTTGCTTGCTGAAAGTGAAGAGGACTTGAAGCACTTACTGATGAAGATCAAAGACACAGTCTTCAGTATGGACTACACAGCAACATAAAGAAAATAAAAAGCCTCACAACTGGACCAATAAGCAACATCATGATCAATGGAAAAAATACTGAAGTTGTCAAGGATTTCATTTTACTTGGATCCACAATCAATGATACAAGCAGAACAATCATTGATGCAAGCAGAACAGCAGAGCAGCCAGAAATTTAATAGAACCAGAAAAAGAGACAGCCAAGAAGAGCCCTCCTGAGATCACAGTCAACTCTGGGGGCTGATGAGATTGTGCACATGCTCTAGGCTGCACCCACTCAGGAGCAATCAGAGCAGGATGTGAGATAGACTTGAGAGTATTACTTGAGCCACACACACATCCATCAAGATAGGGCAAAAGCATCAATGGCACAAGGGGCTCAAATTCAACCTTTGACCAAATACTGATTGAACGACAAGCTATTTTGACCCCAGAAGGACTGCTAGGAAAGCAAGCTTTAAAATAAGATCACACTCATCCCTGACACTCTGGAACTTTGTACATGGCCAAGGCTCCACTCTCTCAGGACCAATCAGAAAGGGAAACTTCAAGCTACTTTCCTTGCCTGAATGTGGGGCAAAAAAATATAAATTCCAAGAACTGTAATAGAAGCCTCCAGGCAACACACACACACATCCAATGGTAAAGGGCAAAAAATTAACTTACTAGAGAGTTTAAGCACAACATTTAACCAATAAGCAACTTATGCTAGCCTGGAGCAAACCCTAAATAGACTAAAGGACAAAAAAGGGAGAAAAATCTGAGTGGGGACATCAGAGGTTGCATTCTATAGGAGAAATAGACTTCACAGAGTTAATTCAGCCAAGTGTCTAAACAAATATACAAACAACAAAACAAAATAAATAAATAACAGTAACAGCAAACCTGGTGGCTCAGACTATACTGGCTCATGGTCACTTCTTTGTGCTCTGATCATATAAAAATTTTGCTCCCTGGACTACTCACCTGGTTCTAAACATCTGTGCTCTGCGTTGTTATTGATTCTTTCATATAGTACTCATGTCTAACAAGATTCTAAGAGTTTGATAGGCAGAGTCTGTTGCTTATAGATCTGTATTCACAGGACCTTACTCAACATCTGTTGTGGAGAAGGATAAGATCATTTAATGGGCATAATGGATGGAAGCTGGAAGCTGAAGAGTTGAGGAGAAAACCTGAAGAAAGGAGGGAGGAAAAAAGAGCGAAGAAGAGAAGGATGGAAGAGGGAAGATAGAAAATGTGGAGTAAGGAAGGAGAAGAGAGGATAGTAGAGGGAGATAACAAAGGAAAGGTGGAGGAGATGGGATACAAAGAGACTATGTAGAAGCAGGCAAATAAAGGACATTTTATAATGATAAAAGGGTCAATTGAGTAGTAAGACATAACAATTTAAAACACATATGCGGCTAACAACAAAATACATGAGGCAAAAAAAGACAGAATTGAAGGGAAAAATAGACAATTCAACAATAATAGTTGGAGACTGTAATACCACAGTTCAATAGTGAATAGGACAACTAGACAGAAGATCACCAAGGAAATAGAAGACTTGAAGAACACTGTAAAACAACTAGAATTCAGCAAGGTTGCAGGATACTAGATCAATATACAAAAATCAATTGCATTTCTATGCACTTACAGTGAGCAATCCAAAAATGAAATTAAGAAATCAATTTCATTTACAGTATCAGAAGAATAAAATATACAGGAATAAATTTAACAAAATAAATGCAAAACTTATATTCTGAAATTACAGAAAATCACAGAAAGAAATTAAAGAAGAGTTAAATAATTGGAACAATATCCCATGTTCATGGATTGGAAGATTTAACATTGTTAAAACGGCAATAATTCCCAAACTTATCTACAGATTCAGTGCAATCCCTATCACAATCCCAGCAGACTTCTTTATACAAATTGACAAGGTGATTCTAAAATCCATATGGAATTGCAAGGGACCCATAATAGTCAAAACAATCTTAAAAATGAAAAACAAAGTAGAAAAACTTACACTTTCTGATTTCAAAACTTACTACATAGCAATGGTAATAAAGACAGTGTGGTATCAGCACAAGAGCAAACACATAGATCAATGGAATATAATTGAGAATCCAGTTATTAACCCATCTATATATGGTAAACTGATTTTCAATAAGGATGACAAGGACCTTGGAGAAACAGTAGTCTTTTCAACAAATGCTACTGGGAAAACTGGATAGTCACATGCAAAGAAATGATGTTGGACTCTTACCTCATGCAAATTAATTCAAAATGGATCAAAGATCTAAATGTAAGAGCTAAAACTATAAAACTCTTAGATGAACATAGGGGTAAATATTCATGACCTTGAATTTGACTAAGAATTCTTAGGTATGACACCAAAAGCACAAACAATAAAAGAAAAAATGAACTTTATGAAAATTAAAAACTTTGTGCTTCAGAGGACTCCATAAAGAAAGTGAAAAGGAAGCCACAGAATAAGATATTTTCAAATCATATATTTAATGAGGGATTTGTATCCAGAATATATACAGAATTCTTACAACTCAATATTAAAAGGCCAATTCCCCAATTTTTTAAAAATGGGAAAACGATTTGAGTAGACATTTTTCCAAAGAAGATATACAAATGGCCAATGAGCACATAAAACAATGCTCAACATCATGAGTCATTATGGAAATGGAAATGATGAAATACCACTTCACATCCACTAGGATGGCTTAAATCAAAAAGAGGAATAAGAACAAGTCTTGGCAAAGATGTGGAGAAATTGGAACTTTCATACATTGCTAGTGGGAATGTAAAATTATGCAGCCACTTTGGAAAACAGGCATGCAGTTCCTCAAGAAACGAAACATGGAGCCACCATGTGACCCAGCAATTCTCTTAGGTATATACCTAAGACAAATGAAAACACACGTCCCCACAAAAACTTGTACACAAATGCTAATAGCAGCCCTATTTATAATATCCCCAAAGTGAAAACAATGCAAATTTCACCAACTGATGAATGGATAAAGAAAATATAATATACTCATACAATGGAATACTATTCAGCAATAAAGTGGAATGAAAGTGTTGATACATGCTACAATATGAATGAAATTTGTAAACATCAGGCTAAGTAAAAGCAGCCAGTCACAAAAGGCTGCATACTATATAATTCCATCTATATGAAATGCCCAAAATAGGTACATCTATAGGGCCAAAATTAGATTAATGGTGGCCTAGGGCTGTGCCTGGGGGACAAGTGGAATACAGAATGACTGCTAATAGGTATGGTGTTTCTTTTAGGGAGAACAGAAATGTTCTAGTACTAGATTTTAGTGATGATTGCACAACTGTAAATATATTGAAAACCGTTGAATTTTTCACCATATACTTTAAACGTGGGAATTATTATGTTTCAGTAAACTTGTCAATAATATATTGTTTAGTCTTACACATAAGACTTTAAAAAATCAAGGGAATGATAAACATAGAATTCAGCATAATATTTATGTCTGAAGGAGAGTGTCATGGATTTAACTGTGTCCTACAAAAATATCTGTTAACTTGGCTAGGCCATGATTCCCAGTATTGTGTGATTATCCACCATTTTGTTATCTGATCTGATTTCCCTACATATTGTAAATCCTATCTCTGATGTTGATGAGATGGTATTAATGGCAGATATGTTAATAAGGCAGGACTCAATCTACAAGATTATATTTTGTCTTAAATCAATCTCTTTTGATATATAAAAGAGAAGCAAGCAGAGAGACAGAGGGGAACTCCTACCAGCAAGAAAGTAGTACCAGGAGAAGAGCATGGCCTTTGGACCCGGGGTCCCTGAACTGAGAAGCTCTTAGTCCAGGGAGAGATTGATGACAAGGACCTTCCTCCAGAGTCAACAGAGAGAAAGTCTTCCCCTGGAGCTGACGCCCTGAATTTGGACTTCTAGACTATCAGACTGTGAGAGAATAAACTTCTATTTGTTGAAGCCATCCACTTGTGGTATTTCTGTTATAGTAGCACTAGATAACTAAGACAGGGAGGTAGGGGGATGGGATAGGATAGTATTACATAAATTTATCATTAATGTTATATTTATTGGTTTGGGCTGTGCAGTTATAGGCGCCCATTTTTATTATGATGAAGATTCTTTAACCTGTCTATGGATTAGTACTATATTAACCCTTTGCCATCGAGTCGATTCCCGCTCAACCCAGGTGGTGGTAGTGGTTAAAAGCTACGGCTGCTAACCAAAAGGTCGGCAGTTCCAATCGAATCGAATCGACGGCAATGCTTTTTTGTTTTTTTTTTTTTTTTTGGTTAATATAGTACTCATCACTTCTAGCGACTCATAGCGACCCTATAGGACAGAGTAGAACTGCCCCATCCGGTTTCCAAGGAGGCGCCTGGTGGATTCGAACTGCCGACCTTTTGGTTAGCAGCCATAGTACTTAACCACTACACCACCAGACTTTCCAAGTACTATATTAGAACCACTCAAATGTCTTGTTCAAAATTCAGATGCCCTGGCCCGGTCCAATACTGACCGAAAATCTCTGAGGATGTATCTCAGACCTAAAGAGTCAGATTATTCAGATGCACCACGTTTTAATGAATGTACAGTCTATCAGGGAAGACTAAAAATTGGGGAAATTGCCCAGAGGGTTACAAAAAACAAGTGATGAGTGAACCTACTCTACTTTGTCTGTGTTGGAAGTGAAGTTAGAAAACTACTATTTTATAGGATGAATATTATTTCCCAGACAATATGACTTGAGAGAAATAGCTTCTTTCTCATGTTTGTCATCACTATCATCCTTATCTTCTTCCTTATATCTTTCTTTTCATATTGACCTCAGGATGTCAGTACTCTCCCTAGTCAAGGGTCTCATCATCTCACTATCCTTCACGTAGATTACTACAAAAGCTTCCTTGTTTTAATTCATCCTCCAATGGAGCCCTAGTGGTGCAGTGGTTAAGTGCTTGGGTTTGATCTTAAGGGTTCAAATCCATCAGTGGTTCCGCAGGAGAAAGATGTGGCTGTCTGCTTCTGTAAAGAATACAGCCTTGGAAACCCTATGTAGCAGTTCTACTCCATCTTATAGCGTCACTATGAGCCGGAATTGACTTGACAGCAACAGGTTTAATGCATCTTCCACAATGTGTCCAAAGTGATTTTGTGTTCTTACACAATTCAGATCTTACTACTCTTCTCCTTAAACTCCTAAAATTGTTCTCTATTAATCTTAGGATAAAGGCTAAGATTTTCAACATGACATACTGGGGCTATTGGAAAAGACATGAGTGAGTGCATTATTTCTTCAGGAAGTCTCCTGATATTTCCATCCATCCCCAACACACACTAACTAGAGTAGATACACTCAACACTTCTTTATTTTAACACTCAGTGCATTTATAAGTACTTCTTAAATATCTATCTTGATAACTGTAAATTCCATTAAGCCTGAGACCATGTCTGTCTTGTTGCTACTTTATTCCTAATTCTCAGTGCTTTGTCCCTTAATGCTAATTTGTTACATAAATTAGTAAATTGACACATTATCTCGTTTAAACCCTATGAGGTAATTATTATCCCTGTTCTATAGCTAATAAAACTGAAACTTAAAGAAATTAAGTAACTTGCCCAAAACAAGCTAGAGCTCAACTGATTAATCCCTGCACCAGAGCTTTCTAACCAGTGTGCCATAAATGGGTTTCAGGTCTACTAAGACAGTCCTCTCCTTAGCTTCTGGGAAGGCCTAGAGGGATCTAAAGCAAACATATTCACTTGACCTGGTTGTTTCTAGCCTCAAACAACTTCTAGTTACCTCAATATGCTATCAAATCATTATATTTTATATGCATTACCAAAAACCTTTAATACCTACCACAGTGACTGTCTCTAATATAGTTAGAATATTTATTGGAGGAAATGGTAGAATTACAGACATGAAAATAACTTAAGCAATCATGATGTTCAATGTTTCTCAAATTTTCAGAATATTAATGTGATAAGAGAGGTTATTTTTAAAATATTGATTAAAAATTTTAAATAAAATAGAATATAAGTTAAAAATTAAGAATAATTATTTAACCTCAGTGAGAAAGGTGAAATCGTTTATAGTCTTAAACCAAAATATTCATATCTGGTTTGATGATAGATAATTTGATTTATAGGTCAGATTCTACAGTGAGTCAATTTCTTTTTTTTATTCTTTATTTCTGTTATATTGGAAAATCCAAACTCACAATTATAAGTTACCATGAAAGCAGCAGCAATTATTTAGTTATTTTTCTAGGCATTCCTGTAGATTTTATTGAACATAGACTCCGACATTATAGACAGATTTCTCACTGTTAGGGCCCCATCAGATGCTAAATCTATGAGTGTATCACATTCATAGGCTAGTAAGTTGAACATTTTCACGTGGGAGACAGAAGTGAATGGCACCCTAATCCATTATTATTTGGGGAAAAATCACGTTTTATTGTAGTATTTGGAAATCATTTTCCCATATTCATTTCTTTCTCTAATAAGTGATGAAAACCATCAAGTATTACATAATGGAGCAACACACACACCACTTTAGCCATTTAAGAAATCATGATATCTTGTTCTCACCATTAAAAACTATGGGCTTTCATCCAGAAGTGAAAGATTTAAGCCATTCAAAATACTGAATATATCCTTGGGCTACACCATTTGAGAGATTCGCTTGAGATTATTAAAATGATCATTATCAGTGCCATGTTTTTAATTTCATATTTTGTTTTAAAAATTTATGTGAGGACCTTTCCCCTTCACAGTCAGTGTAGTTTGGTGTGGAAAATGACTCTTCTAATTGCTGGACATTTCTTCACACAGCGTATTGAAATGAAATTCATGCAATGGCCATAATTTGATCATACTTACAATTTTCCCTATGGAATTGTGATTTGAACCTGAATCAGAATCAAGAGGCATTATGGTTGACCAAAAATAGCTCTCTGTGAATAAAGCAGTGTGTATACTGGCTTCCATGGGCAACCTTTCTTATATGTGCAGCGATGCCCTTCTTTGCTACAAAATGCTCATTTTTCTATCATTCTCAGTCAATACTAATACCAGCAACTTCTTCAGTCTGTACAAGGGATCACTCATAAAAAACAAACAAAATAAAATAGTAACTAAACAACAAAAACAGAACCAAAAAAAAAAAAAAATAACAAAAGCTCTTCTTCTTTAGCATAAGTTTTTCAACGACAAATGGAATAAAAAGTTGTATAATGTCTCTCCATCATATATGCATTGCTATATGCCAAGAACTGATCCAGACTCTGCATATCGATGGCTTTGTCCAACTACAAGGAAAAATAGTGCTAGAACATAGATAACAGTAATTGCTCTTCTACATCACATGACATAATTCAACAATGTACTCTGATTTTTTTTAAAACGTTTGCAAATTACTCATTCTGCTTTTTCTTTGAGACTAATATTTGATATTCATATTACTGCAGGTTGTACAAGTAACTTGGTAATAACATCACCTATCATTGGTATGTGGATTTCATCTTTGTATAGTGCTTATTTAGTTTTTGTCCCTTCTCTAAATTTATGGAATATATATTGTATTTCGAGGCATTGTTTTGCACTCATTTTGGGATAATGTGATTGATTTACAAGATTGCTTTATGTAAAAACTATGCAAAAGTTTTCATGGCTTCATGCCATGACTTGACAAAGTTTTATAACAACACAGTGGGAAATAAGAGAGACTGGATTACCAGTTTAATAAAGTACAATTTTCATATATACATATTATTTTCTGGTTACATTTTTCTTTTTAGACTGCTTAAGTGATATCAGGGGCCCTCATGGTGCAGTGGTTAAGTGCTAGGCTGCTAACTGAAAGTCATCAGTTTGAACCCACCAGCCGCTCTGTGGGAGAAAGATGTGGCAGCCTACTTCTGTGAAGATTACAGCCTTAGAAACCCTAAAGGACAGTTCTACTCTGTCCTGTAGGGTGGCTATGAGTTGGAATTGAATCCATGACAATAAGTTTGGTGTTTTTTGGTAAGTGATATCAATACGCATGCAATTTCACTTGTCACATTCAAACAGTGTTCTAGTCCTGTTTATTATTTACTTTCACCATTATAGTGAATTGTAGCATTTTTGTTACTATTTGCATTATAGCCTTACACTTTTCAGCTTCTAGAGACCGCCCACATTCCTCGATTCATGACAATCCTCCTCCATTTAATAATCCAGTTGCAAAAGGATTAGTCCTTCTCATGCTGTCTTCTTTCTGATTCTCCATCTTCTGCCTCCCTCTTCCACTTATAACGACGCTTGTGATTACATTGGGTACACCTAAACAATTCGGGATCATCTCTGAATCTCAAGGTCAACTGATTGACAATTTTAATTCCATCTGCAATCCTAATCCCCTCTTGCCATGTAACATAACATATTCCAGGCTCCCGAGATTAGCATGTGGTCATCTATGGAGGGCCATTATTTTGCCTACCACACTAATTTTACATTTTAATGAACTACTATTGAGGCATCGATACATTTTTCCTCGGATGGCAGAGAAGGGAATTGGCAAGAAAGGTCTTCTTTGACAATTTGATTAATCCATAAATCTGGCATTAATTTCCTCTGGCTATGAAAGATATTTCTGCTGACTTTTTTTCCTATGTGATGTTCATGTGCTTGTCATGTAGTGGCACCTCTTACTTGGCTGGCACTTCCAAATTCCTCTCACTTCTGCATCCAGTGTTACACCTCCAGCTTCTTTATACTGTTTACTTCCATTCAGCAAAAACCCTCTAGGGAAGAATGACTTTTAGTGATTCTTTTTACTATGGGTTCTATATCTGATCCCTAAGAATCACTTGCTCCCTCATTTATTTATTTAGCAAATCTCATATATTTCATTTGCAAATTCTTCAGTATGTGTCTCTAAAGCCAAAGACTTTTTTTTTAACATAACCAAAGTACCATTATCACAATGAAAAGAATTACCAATGGTTTCTTAATAACATTAAATATCCATACAGTGTTCAATTCCCGATTCTCTCAAATTTTAAATCACTTACATCTGACCAGCTAGAATAGTGGTTCTTTACCCTACATAGTCCTCTACTCGGTCATCATAGACTGTTTCAGCCAGCTCCTCAAATGTAGATCAGTCCACTGTGTTCCCTAAATTCCAGGGGCCAGATATTAAAGCTATCTGTGTTACTACCTTGAAGAACCTCTCCCTATGCTTGCCGTACAGGAGAAGCATACCCTTAGAGGCGTGAAGCAAGGAAGGGTACAGGGTACATCCCAAGACAGTCAACTTTAAATTGTTATCCAGAAAAAAGAAAACAAATGTCAGATTAAGTCTGTATTAGTCAAGTTGGATCTTTCCCACCCCATACCAGGTGACTGTGTATGGTTAGGCAAGTTGTATAATGCACAATCTGCACAACCACGTACTTCATTCTTCTCTTTATTTCTCTTTCCTACTCACTCCCTCGTCCAACCCTGGAAAAACAAGAGGTAGTCTAGACAGGGAAGAATCTGGTTATAAGGGCATGATGAGGACATAGAGAAGACAGCCATTTGCCTTCTAAAAGCAATGAAGAGCTGGGGTAAGGGAGAACATTAATTTTAAATAAAGTCATAGCTTTCTATGTTTATACTGGAAAGGTCATATTAATTATTAAAAGAGACTATTCTCATGACTGAACATGAACCAGGCTTTAAATTATATGAAGACGAGAAGACAAACTGTAGAGCCTGCCCAAAATTTCTTTCAATACCAGAGAAAGAGTGTTATGGATTGAACTGTGTCCCCCAAATATGTGTGTCTACTTGGCTAGGCCATGATTCCCAGTATTATGTGATTGTCCACCATTTTGTCATCTGATGTGATTTTCCTATGTGTTGTAAAACCTACCTCTATGATGTTAATGAGGCAGGATTAGAGACAGTTATGTTAATGAGGCAGGACTCAACCTACAAGTTCAGGTTGTATCTTAAGGTAATCTCTTTCGAGATATAAAAGAGAGAAGCCAGTAGAGAGACAGGGGGTACTCATTATCACCAAGCAAGAGAGCCAGGAGAGTGTGCGTCCTTTTTATTTTTCTGAGAAACATAACATTTTAAAAGATGAAATAAATACTCCAGTACATGTAAGGTAAAAACTTGACATGGGGGGGGGGGAATCACTCTTTAGAGTGTAAATTAAAAAATAAGGAGGTGAAGCCAACATGATATTATAGACAGAAGCACCATGCCGTCCCTCCACAGCAAAGACCCGAAAAACTAAGTGAAACAGAGACAAACATCAGTCCTGGAACCCTAAGCATCAAATGAAGAGATAAAGAACTCACCCAAGCACCTAATGGGATAAGAAACTGACAGAGAACATAGAGCAAGAAGAGATATGGAGTAGAGGTCCCTTATCAGCTAATGGAGCACGTATTTGCCATCTTGGACTCCTGTTGGAGATTGGCAGACAGGGTGTATGGGAAAGCAGCTTCACAGAGCTCCCAGCAGGAGACAGAGCACCCAGTAACCAGCAATACATGCTTTCCCACCCCCCAACGTTCTTCCTCCTGCTCCAACTCCTAGGCTTCCCAGCTGGCCATGGTAGCTCAGCTGGGAGGCATCAGCTTTGTGCCACTTGGATTCAACCCACCCACATGGGCTGGCTCCTTCAGTACCATTTCTTTGTTACTGGGGTTGCGTTTTTTCAGCTTTTTTTGGTTTCTTCCCTGTCTCTCAACTCCTCCCCCTCCTTTCTCTTGAACACCTGGCTCTGTGTGCCATCTTTGCTTCTTCTTGACAGGCTGTCAAGCACTGCTCGACTGGCAAACTGCCTCCCTGGTCCACACCGCTACGCTGGTGGGATCCCTGGGAGCTTTTTTGTTTGTTTGTTTTCCTTTTATTTTTCTGTTTTGTTTTTCTTCATTTCTTGGTTTTTCATCTCTCTCTACTTACCTTCTTTTCTTGTCTCCTGAATACATGGTACTGTGTGCCATCTCCACCCCTTCTAGCTGAGCTATACTGCTCAGCTTTGGAGCCACTTCCATGGTCTATGCAGCAATGCTGGTGGGATCCCTGGGGGCTTTTATTTTTTTTTTTACTTTTATTATTAATTTTTTTTTCATTTATTACATTTGGGCTACCTGGAAGAAAATGAATTCACTGGACATGCATATGGTACTGGTGAAATGACTGAACGTGATATTTGGTATCACTCTGATACAGGCTCAAATATTAGCTGGTCATAGGTGGATGAGCTTATATCTGCATTCTCAACTCTGTTCCACTGGTCTATGTATCTGTTGTTGTACCAGTACTAGGCTGTCTTGACTACTGTAGCAGTATAATAGGTCCTTAAATCAGGTAGTGTAAGGCCCTCCACTTTGTTCTTCTTCTTGAGTAGTGCTTTATTTATCAGGGGCCCCATTCCCTTTCCATATGAAGTTGGTGATTTGTTTCTCCATCTCATTAACAAATGCTGCCACAATTTGGATCAGGATTGCATTGTATCTGTAGATTGCTTTGGGTATAATTGACATTTTCACTATGTTGAATCTAACTATCCATGAGCAAGGTATATTTTTCCACTTATGCAGGTCTCTTAGTTTCTTGCAGTAGTGTCTTGTAGTTTTCTCTGTAAAGGTCTTTAACATCTCTGGTTAGATTTATACCTAAGTATTTTATCACTTTGGGGGCTGTTGTAAATGGTATTGATTTGGTGATTTCCTCTTCAAGGTTCTCTTTGTTGGTGTAAAAGAATCAAATAGATTTTTGTATGATTATCTTGTATCCTGAAACTTTGCTGAAATTTATTAGTTCCAGCAGTTTTCTTGTGAATTCCTTGGGGTTTCCCATGTATAAGATCATATCATCTGCAAATAGTGATACTTTGACTTCTTCCCTACATATTTGGATGTCCTTTATTTCTTTTTCTAGCCTAACTTCTCTAGCTAGGACCTCCAGCACAATGTTTAATAATAGTGGTGGTAAAGGGCATCCTTGTCTGGTTCCTGTTCTCAAGGGGAATGCTTTCAAAGTCTCTGCATTCAGGATGATGTTGGCTATTGGTTTTGTATAAATGCCCTTAACTGTACCGAGGAATTTTCCTTCTATTCCTATTTTTTTGAGAGTTTTAATCATGAATGGGTGTTGAACTTTTCCGAATGTCTTTTCTGCATCAATTGATAAGATCATGTGGTTCTTGTCTTTTGTTTTATTTATGTGATGGATTACGTTGATTGTTTTTCTATTGTTGAACCATCCCGCATACTGGTATAAAACCCACTTGATCGTGGTGAATTATTTTTTTGATATTTTGCTGAATTCTATTGGCTAAAATTTTGTTGAGGATTTTTGCGTCAATGTTCATGAGGGATATCCGTCTGTAATTTTCTATTTTTGTGGTGTCTTTACCTTGTTTTGGTATTAGGGTTATGCTGGCTTCATAGAATGAGTTTGGGAGTATTCCATCCATTTTTATGCTCTGAAATACCTTTAGTAGAAGTGGTGTTTTCTCTGAAAGTTTGGTAGAATTTTCTGGTGAAGCCATCTGGGCCAGGGCTTTTTTTTCGTTGGCAGTTTTTTAATAACCTTTTCAATCTCTTCTTTTGTTATGGGTTTATTTAGTTGTTCAACCTCTGTTTGGGTTAATTTAGGTAAGTAGTGAGTTTCTAGAAATTTGTCCATTTCCTCTAGGTTTTCAAATTTGTCAGAGTACAATTTTTCATAGGATTCTGTTATGATTCTTTTAATTTCCGTTGAGTCTGTTGTGATATCACCCATCTCATTTCTTATACAGTTTATCTGCTTCCTCTCCAGTTTTTGTTTTGTCAGTTTGGCCAATGGTTTATCAATTTTGTTGATCTTTTCAAAGAACCAGCTTTTCGACTTGTTAACTCTATCAATTGTTTTTCTGTTCTCTATTTCATTTAATTCTGCTCTAATTCTTATTATTTCCTTCCCTCTGGCACCTGTAGGCTCCTTTTGTTGCTCTCTTTCTACTTGTTCCAGTTGTAGGGTTAATGCTTTGATTATGAGACTTTCTTCTTTTTGGATGTGTGCATTTCTTGCTATGAACTGACCTCTGAGCACTGCTTTTGCTGTGTCCCAAAGCTTCTGGTAGGATGTGTTTCCATTCTCGTCTGATTCTATGAATTTATTTATTGTATCCTTAATTTCTTCTATAACCCAGTAGTTTTTGAGCAAGGTGTTGTTCAGTTTCCATGTGTTTGATTTTTTTTCCTTGCTTTTTGTGTTGTTGATTTCCACTTTTATGGCTTTAGGGTCAGAAAAGATGCTTTGTAATATTTCAATGTTTTGGATTTAGTTAAGGTTTGCTTTATGGCCTAATATGTGGTCTATTCTGGA
>NW_004444006.1:1279332-1319647 GCF_000243295.1 Trichechus manatus latirostris | reverse complement strand
TTTCGATTTCCGTATCTGAATCAATATCTTCTTGCTCTGTCCTCTGTTCTAGTCTTCTGTTGTTAGCTGGTGTTATTGATTATCTATCCATATGACTCCCTTTAGTATTTCTTGTAATTTTGGTTTGGTTTTTGCAAAGTCCCTGAACTTCTGTTTATCTGGAAATGCCCTAATTTCGCCATCATATTTGAGAGACAGTTTTGCCGGATATGTAACTCTTGGCTGACAGTTATTTTCCTTTGAAGCTTTTAATATGTCATCCCATTGCCTTCTAGCCTGCATGGTTTCTGCTGAGTAGTCTGAGCAAGTTGATACCAAGTAATAAAAGACTGTTTCCAACATAAGAAAATAAGGGTAAATTTAAAGGTAACCACAAAGAAAGTTAAGAAATCTACTCGCTAAAATAAATAAGAAAAACATAAATTCTCAGTAAAAACAAAATCTACAAAAATCAAAGAAATTAAAAAAAAATCCACAAACAAATATAATTCAGCAAAGGACAGTAAAAGGGACAAAGAAAACGTCAACACCCTCAAAAAAGCACTACAAAATGACAGCAATAAACTCACACCTATCAGTAATTACATGAACGTAAATGGGCCTAAACTCACCCATAAAAAGACAGGAAGTGACAGAATGGATAAAAAAACAGGATCCATCAATATGCTGTCTAAAAAACAAAGACGTAAATGGATTAAAAACCAAAGGATGGACAAAAAATATATCAAGCAAACAGCTACCAAAAAAGAGCAGGAGTGGCAATACTAACCTCAGATAAAATAGACTTTAAAACAAACCTCAACATAAAAGACAAAAAAAGGCAGTATATTATGATCAAAGGGACAATCTAGCGTGAAGACATAACCATAATAAATATCTACCTATCCAATGACAGGGCTTAAAAATACAAAAATAAACTCCAACAGCACTGAAAACAGAAACTGACATTTCCACAGTAATACTAGACTTCAACACCCCTTGATAAAGGACAGAACATCTAGAAAGAAACCCAACGAAGATACAGAAGATCTAAAGGCCACAATCAGCCAGCTTGAACTCAAAGACATTTACAGAACACTCCACTCAAAAGCTGCAAAGTACACATACTTTTCCAAGGCACATGGAAATTTCTCCAGAATAGACCATGTCTTAGGCCACAAAACAACCCTCAACAAAATTCAAAACACTGAGATAATACAGAGTATCTTCTCTGATCACATGCCATCAAAGAAGAAATTAACAGCAGGAATAGCAAGGAAAAAATTAATTACATGGAAACTGAATAACACCTAGCTTAAAACCACTGGGTAGTAGAAGAAATTGAAGATGAAATCCAAAAATTCCTAGAATTAAATGAAAATGAAAACACATCGTACAAAAACCTTTGGGGCACAGTAATGGCAGTGCTCAGAGGTCAATTTTTAGCAATAGATACACATATCAAAAAATAAAAAATAACAAATGTTGGAGAGGCTGCAGAGAGAGTGGAACTCTTATGCACATCTGGTGGGAATGCAAAATGGTACATCCATTTGGAAAACGATATGGCGCTTCCTTAGAAAGCTAGAAACAGAAATATCATACAATCCCACTCCTAGGAATATATCCTAGAGAAATAAGAGCTGTCACACAAATAGACATATGCACACCCATGTTCATTGCAGCATTGTTCACAATAGCAAAAAGATGGAAACAACATAGATGTCCATCAACAGATGATGAATAAACAGACTATGGTACATACACGCAATGGAATATTATGCAACGATAAAGAACAATGATGAATCTGTGAAGCATCTCACAATATGGATGAATCTGGAGGACATTATGCTGAGTGAAATAAGTCAATCACAAAAGGACATATATTGTATGAGACCACTACTATAAAAACTCATGAAAAGCTTTACACACAAAAAGAAACAATCTTTGATGGTTACTAGGGAGGGGAGGGAAGAACACTAAATAGCCAATAGGTAAGTGATAACTTTGGTAAAGGGTAAGACAGTAAACAATACTGGGGAAGCCAGCACAACTTGTCCAAGGATAGGTCATGGAAACTCCATAGACACGTCTAACCTCCCTGAGGGACTGAATTACTGGGCTGAGGGCTGTGGTGACCATGGTCTCCAGAAACATCTGGCTGAATAGGCATAACATAGTGTATAAATAAAATGTTCTACATCCTACTTTGGTGAGTAGCATCTGTGATCTTAAAAGCCTGTGAGCGGCCATCTAAGATACTCTACTGGTCTCACCCCTTGGGAGCTAGGGAGAATGAAGAAAACTAAAGAAACAACGGAAAGGTTACTCCAAAGGACTAATGGACCACAACTACCACGGCCTCCACCAAACTGAGTCCAGTACAACTAGATGGTGCCTGGCTACTACCACTGACCGCTCTGACAGGTATGACAACAGAGGGTCCCAGACAGAGCTGAAGAAAAATGTTGAACAAAATTTTAACTCACAAAAAAAGAGAAAACTTACTGGCCTGAGAGAGAGACTGGAGAAACCCCAAGATTATGGCTCCCGGACACTCTCTTAGCTCAGTAACGAAGTCACTCCTGAGGTTCACCCTTTAGCCAAAGATTAGAGAGTCCCATAAAACAAGACAAGACCAAAGGGCACAGAAGCTCAGGGCCAAGGACTAGAAGGCAGGAGGGGACAGGAATGCTGGTAATGGGGAACCCAAGGTCGAGAAGGGAAAAGTGTTGACATGTAGTGGGGTTGGCAACCAATGTCACAATACAATATGTGTATTAAATGTCTAATGAGGAACTAATTTGCTCTGTAAACCTTCATCTAAATCACAATAAACAATATTATTAAAAAAGAGTGAGATACATATCCTGGATTCTCTGGGACAATTACTAGTGCAAGATTAAGTGCCACAAAGGGAGTCTGATAGATTTGGAAAATAATGATCTCCTTTGCCTACATTGGCACATTTGGAAAAGTGAACTAAATAAAGTGATGCCAAATATGGACTCTATGGACAAGGTTTTGATGAAAATAAATAAATGAATTATAATTATATAATGCATTATATATAAATTGACTATCCAGCAGTCCTCCCCTAAGAAGGTTGAAAATTCTCATTAAAGTCTTGATGCAATTTAACCTGAAGGGCTAAATACTTTTGAATGATACTCAGTGTCAAAAATTAAACTCATGACTTCTTCCCTCAAATTTGATCCTCTTCCATCTTTCACCATCTCTGTGAATGGCAACACTGAAACCTCCGACTCATCCTTGCTATCTCCCACATTCTCTGCCATTCCTCCATTTCATCCATGACCTAATTTTCTCAAGTTTATCCCCTGTATATCTAGTTAATCTCTCCACTTCTCTTATCACTGTATCCTCACTTCTTTTTGTCTCTTACCACTGTTTCCTCTGCTTCCACTTCCACCAGCACCCTAATCTAAGGTATTGTCATCTTTGCATGAACTCTTTTCTTCTGCTCTTTCCTCCCTTTAAAACATTTTACACACTCCTGCCAGAGGGCTCTTTTCCTAACACAAAGATGGTCATGTCACCTCACTGCTAAAAGGTCTTCAATGTTTTCCATTGTTACTCTTAGACAGCAAATGTCCCTAAGCCTGGAATGCCCCCACCTCAACAGAAATTTTTATTCTTCCTTTAGAAATAAGTAATTCCTTCTTGAACTTTCTAACTAAGTCAAATGAACTTTTATATGCTCTTATGCACCCTGAGATTACTTTGTAATTTTGCATATTTTTGTGTGGTTATTTTATTAATGTATGACTCCTTCTCTAGACTGTCCAAGAGGAAAGCATTCAAGTTTGGTTCACTTATCAGTGTATACTCATCAGCTGATACAGGGCTTAGCAGACATCGGCCCTCAGTAAGTATCTGTTGCAAGAATGAATATATGAATAAATCAAACAGTGATTGGGGGTGGGGCCAAGATGGTGGAGTAGTCAGATGCTGTTTGTGGACCCACTTACAACAAAGACCCCAAAAACCAAATGTATCGATTATATTTGACAATCTAGGAGTCCTCAATATCAAAGGCAAAGTTGAGGAACTGGACTGAGTGGTGAGGGGGGAGAGGTGGTTTGGAAGCACTGAGGAGTTGCCAGCCCTGACCTGGCAAGAGCCTGAGTTCTTCAAACCTGATCAGCTCATGGGTGAGTGGTGAGGCAGGCAAGCAGTGGTGTGGATGAGGCATTTTCCCCACTGGGAGAGACCCAGTGGCAGAGAGTCTACTCAGCCACCCAGAACCAGTGAGAAGCAGCCCTTGATCGGCAAAAGATAAATACTTGTGTCTGGCCTACTGCGTGGATCAAAAACACCCCTTCTCTCCCATTTACCTCCCTGTACCCCACTCTGCACTGGGTCCTGGAACAGCTTCAGCAATTGCCAATTCCCCTGGGCAGGAAGTAGGACTGGTCAAACACAGTGAGCCATTCTCCTGGTCTAGGAGAGTGAACAAATTAACACGGGGAAAAAATAAACTGTCTGCTCCCCTAAGCCAGGAACTCAGGGTAGGCACAGCTCCTTTGCCTAGGCAGGGGCATAAGGGATTCAAGGACTCTGAGTGTCTTTCCCCCTTCATAGACTTGTGTGGTCACATTTCAACAGCATAGGCCTTCATTACCACAGTACAACAGGGTATATACCGGAAATCTAACTTCAACTGTTTCAGCTGTGAAGTGGCAGGTTGTGACATTTTACATTGCTGTGCCCATTAAGTAGGGTCTTCATCTACCCACATCAGGGGACTGAGGACTGGTGGCGCCACTTGCTCCACATAGCCACCCACAGTAGGGGCCCAAGAAGAAGAGGTGTGCCCAGTCCTTACAGCCAACAGTACTGAGTGCTCATAGTCTGACTGCAAAACCCATCCACCTACATGCTCTAAGGAATAAGGACATACCTTCCTCCTGGACACTTGGGGGTGGTCATCAGCCCCCTACCTTGCTCAGAGTGTGTCCCCCTTCTGCAGCCAGTTGCCTGTGCCTACACCAATCACCCATGTCTCTCTAGGACTGTAGGTAAGAGCCTGCACCACACAGTTGGTGGTTATCTACCTGGGCACCTGAGCTGAATCCATACAGGAGGAGTGGGCAGACTCCTGAGCTCACATATCTATTAACAGATCTAACTACCTGATGACAGGACATTAGAGCTTCAAAGTTGCCAATAATCAAACTAGCTCACACAAGCAGTCTATTTGGGCATATCAAAACAAAACAAAAAGCTAGGACACAGTAAGCAAACATAAAATAAAGAAATATAATAACTTACTGATGGCTCAGAGACAACAGTAAATATCAAATCACATAAAGAGTCAGTCCATGATGGCTTCAGCAAGCTCCCAAAATAAAGAATCTAGAAATTTTCCACAGGAGGAAAATTTCTTGGATACCAGAGGCAGAATTCAAAAGATTAATATACAGAACTCTTCAAGAAATTAGGAAGGATATTAAGCAAAAAGCAGAACAATCAATAGAGGAAATTAAAAAGGTTAGAGAAGAGCATAATGACAAATTTAACAGGCTGCAACAATCCATAGAGAGACAGCAATCAGAAATCCAGGAGATAAACAATAAAATTTCAGAATTACACAACTCAATAGGAAGTCATAGGAGCAGAATTGAGGCAAAGGAAGTCAGAATTAGTGAGTCTGAAGATAAAGCACTTGACACCAACTTATTAGAGGAAAAATCGGATAAAAGAATAAATAAAATGAAGAAATCCTAAGAATTATGTGGGATCCTATCAAGAGGAGTAACCTATGAGTGTTTGGAGTACCAGAACGGGGGGGGGGGATAACAGGAAATACAGAGAAAATTGTTGACAATTTATTGGCAGAAAACTTTCTGATATTGTGAAAGATGAAAAGGTATCTATCCAAGAAGTTCAACAAACCCTATACATGGTAGACCCCCAAAAGAAAGTCACCAAGACATATTATAATCAAACTTACCAAAACCAAAGATAAACACAGAATTTTAAGAGCAGCAAGAGATAAACGAAAACTCTTCTACAAAGGAGAGTCAATAAGAATAAGCTGGGACTACTCAGCAGAAAACTTGCAGGCAAGAAAACAATGGGATGACATACATAAAGCCTTGAAGGAAAAAAATAGCCAGCTAAGAATTATATATCCAGCAAAACTGTCTCTCAAATATGATGGCGAAATTAGGGCTTTCCAGATAAACAGAAGTTTAGGGAATTTGCAAAAATCAAAACAAAATTACAAGAAATACTAAAGGGTGACCTCCAGTTAGAAATTTAATAACATCAGATAACAACCTAAGAATAGAACACAGGACAGAGCAACTAGATATCAACCCGGATAGGGAAGTCACAAAAACAAATCAAAGCTAAAACACTGAAAAGAGGGAAACAGATGTTAATATGTAAAATATAGCAACATTAAAACAAAAAAAGAGGTACTTAAAAAATGTAGACACAGATTTTTCATATGGAAAGGAAGTCAAGGTGATATAAAGAAATAAAAGACTGGTATAAACTTAAAAAAATAGAGGTGACTATTAAGGTAACCACAAAGGAAACGAAGAATCCTATAAGTCAAAATAAAAAAAAGAAAAATGTAAAGATTAAGCAAGTACAAAATCAATAATGATGAAGAGAAAATACATAAAGAAAAACGACTCAGCACAGAAAATTAAATGGAAAAAAGAAACTGAGAACAATACACAAAAAAAGACATCAATATGACAGCACTAAACTCATACCTATCAATAATTACACCGAATGTAAATGCACCAATAAATAAAGAGTGGCAGATTGGATAAAAGAACATGATCTATGTGCTGCCTACAAGAGACACTTTAGACTTAAAGACACAAACAAACTAAAACTCAAAGGATGGAAAAAGTATATCAAGCAAACAACACTAAAAAAAGAGCAAGAGTGGCAATACTAATCTCTGACAAAATAGACTTTAAAATAAAATCCACCACAAAGGATAAGGAAGGACACTATATAGTGATTAAAGTGTCAAAACACCAGGAGGACATAATTATAATACATATTTATGCACCTAATGACAGGGATCCAAAAACTTAAACTAAACTCTAATAGCACTGAAAAGACAGGTAGACAGCTCCACAGTAGTACTAGGAGACTTCAATACACCACTTTCGGTGAAGGACAGAACATCCAGAAAGAAGCTCAGCAAAGACAAGGAAGGTCTAAATGCTACAATCAACCAACTTAATCTCATAGACATACACCAAACACCCTACCCAGCAGCAGCCAAGTATACTTTCTTTTACTACACACATGGAACATTCTCCAAAATAGACCACATATTAGACAATAAAGAAAACCTTAACAAAATCCAAAGCATAGAAATATTGCAAAACATCTTTTCTGACCATAAAGCCATAAAAGTAAAAATCGATAACAGAAACAGCAAGGAAAAAAAAAATCAAACACATGGAAACTGAACAACACCTTGCTCTAAAACTACTGGGTTATAGAAGAAATTAAGGATGGAATAAAGAATTTCATAGAATCAAACAAGAACGGAAAGACATCCTACCAGAACCTTTGGGACACAGCAAAAGCAGTGCTCAGAGGTCAGTTTCTAGCAATAAATGCACACATCTAAAAAGAAGAAAGGGCCATAATCAAAACATGAACCCTATAACTGGAAAAAGTAGAAAGAAAGCAGCAAAAGAAAACCTTGGGTTCAAGAAGAAATGAGATAATAAGAATTTGAGCAGAATTAGAATAGAAAATAGAAAAACAGAATAGAAATAGAGAATAGATAAACAATTGAAAGACTTAACAAGACCAAAAACTGGTGCTTTAAAAAGATCAACAAAATTGATAAACCGTTGGCCAAACTGACAAAAGAAAAGCAGGAGAAGAAGCAAATAACCTGTATAAGAAATGAGATGAGTGTATCACATTAGATCCAACTGAAATCAAAAGAATCATAACAGAATACTATGAAAAATTGTACTCTAACAAACTTGAAAACCTAGAGGAAATGGACAAATTTCTAGAAATTCACTGCCTACCTAAATTGACACAGAGGTAGAACAACTAAATAAACCCATAACAAAAGAAGAGATTGAAAAGGTAATTTCAAAACCCCCAACAACAACATCAAAAAAAGCCCTGGTTCCAATGGCTTCACTGGAGAATTCAACCAAACTTTCAGAGAAGAGTTAACACCACTGCTACTAACGGTATTTCAGAGCATAGAAAATGATGGAATACTCCCAAATTCATTCTATGAAGCCAGCATAACCCTGATACCAAAACCAGGTAAAGACACCACAAAAAAAGAAAATTACAGACCAATATCCCTTATAAACCTTGATCAAAAATCATCAACAAAATTGTAGCCAATAGAATTCAGCAACATATCAAAAAAATAAGTCACCATGATCGAGCGGGATTTATACCATGTATACAGGGATGATTCAACATTAGAAAAACAATCAATGTAATCCATCACATTAATAAAACAAAAGACAAGAACCACATGATCTTAACAATTGTTGCAGAGAAGGCATTTGACAAAGTCCAACAACCATTCATGATAAAAACCCTCAACGAAATAGGAATAGAAGGGAAATTCCTCAACATAATTAAGGGCATTTACACAAAGCCAACAGCCAACATCCTCCTAAATGAAGACACTTTGACAGCATTCCCCTTGAGAACTGGAACCAGACAAGGATGCCCTTTATCACCACTTTTATTCAAGATTGTGCTGGAGGTCCTAGCCAGAGCAATTAGGCTAGAAAAAGAAATAAATTACATCCAAATATGTAGGGAAGAAGTCAAAGTATCTCTATTTGCAGATGATTTGATCTTATACACAGAAAACGCCAAAGAATCCACAAGAAAACTACTGAATCTAATAAAAGATTTCAGCAAAGTTTCAGGATACAAGATAAACATACAAAAATCAGTTGGATTCTTTTACGCCAACAAAGAGAACCTTGAAGAGGAAATCACCAAATCAATACCATATATAATATCCCCAAAGAAGATAAAACACTTAGGAATAAATCTAACCAGAGACATAAAAGACCTATACAATGAAAACTAAGACACTACTGCAAGAAACCAAAAGAGACCTACATAAGTGGAAAAACATACCTTGTTCATGGATAGGAAGACTCAACATTGTAAAAATGTCAATTCTACCAAAAGCGATCTACAGATGCAATGCAATCCCAATGCAAATTCCAGCGGTAGTTTTTAATGAGATGGAGAAACAAATCACCAACTTCATACGGAAACAGAAGCAGCCCTGGATAAGTAAGCATTACTGAACAGGAAAAAGAAAGTGGCAGGCCTCACACTACCTGATTTTAGAACCTATTATACCGCCATGGTTGTCAAAACAGCCTGGTACTGGTACAACAGATACCTAGACTAATGGAACAGAATTGAGAATCCAGACATAAATTCTTCCACCTATGAGAAGCTGATATTTCACAAAGGCCCAAAGTCCATTAATTGGGGGAAAAGCAGTCTCTTTAACAAATGGTGCTGGCATAACTGGCTTTGCATCTGTAAAAAACTTAAACAAGACCCATACCTCACACCATGCACAAAAACGAACTCAAAATGGATCAAAGACATAAATATAAAATCAAAATGATAAAGATCATGGAAGAAAAAAATAGGGACAATTCTAGGAGCCCTAATACATGGCATAAACAAAATATGAACCATAAGTAACAATGCACAAGCACCGGCAGAGAGACTAGATAACTGGGAGTCCCTAAAAATCAAACACTTATGCTCATCAAAAGATTTCACCAAAAGAGTCAAAAGACGACCCACAGACTGGGAAGAAAAAAAAAAAAAACTTTGTCTACGACAAATCCGATCAGTGTCTAATCTTTAAATTCTACAAGATACTGCAAAACCCCAACAACAAAAAGACAAATAACCCATTTAAAAAATGAACAAAGGATATATGAAATGGCACTTCGCCAAAGAAGATATTCAGGAGGCTAACAGACACATGAAGAAATGCTCACGATCATTAGCCATTAGAGAAATGCATATCAAAACTACAATAAGATATCATCTCACCACAACAAGGCTAGCATTAATCCAAAAAACAAAATAATAAATGCTGGAGAGTTTGCGGAGAGACTGGAACACTTATACACTGTTGGTGGGAATGTAAAATGGTACAACCAATTTGGAAATCGATTTGGCACTTCCTTAAAGAGCTAGAAATTGAAGTACCATACCATCCAGTTATCCCGCTCCTTGGAATATATCCTAGAGAAACAAAAGCTGTCACATGAATAGATATACGCACACCCACGTTCATTGCAGCACTGCTCACAATAGCAAATTCATGGAAACAACCTAGGTGCCCATCAAAGAGCGAATGGATAAACAAATCATGGTATATCCACACAATGGAATACTACGCAATGATAAAGAACAACAATGAAGCTGTGAAACGTAACATCGAAGAATCTGGAGGGCTTTATGCTGAGTGAATTTAGTCAGTCACAAAAGGACAAATATTGTATAAGATCCCTATTATAAGAACTCAAGGAAAGGTTTAAACACAGAAGAAAACATTCTTTGATGGTTATGAGGGTGGGTAGGGAGGGGGAGGGTTATTTATTAACTAGATAGTAGATAAGAATTATCTTTGGTGAGGGAAAGGACAGCACACACTACAGGAGAAGTCAGCACAACTGGACTAAACCAAAGCTTACAAGTTTCCTGAATACGATCAAACACTTTGAGGGACAGAGTAGCAGGGGTAGGGGTCTGGGGACCATGCTTTCAGGGGACATCTAGGTCAATTGGTGTAACAAAACTTATTAAGAAAATGTTCTGCATCCTACTTTGGTGAGTGGCATCTGGGGTCTTAAAAGCTTGCAATCGACCATCTAAGATGTATCAATTGTTCCCAATCACCTGGAGTAAAGTAGAATGAACACCACAGACACAAGCAAAGTGTTAGCTCAAGACAGAGAAAGGGCCACATAAACCAGAGACTTCATCAGCCTGAGACCAGAAGAACTAGTTGGTGCCCAGCTGCCACCAATGAATGCCCTGACAGGGAACACAGTAGAGAGTCCCACACAGAACAGGCGAAAAGTAAGATGCAGAACTCATTCTAGTAAGAAGACCAGACTTAATGGTCTGAGTAAGACTGGAGGAACCCCAGAAAGCATGGCCCCCGGATTCTGTATCAGCCCAGAACTAAAAGAATTTCCTAGGCCAACTCTTCAGACAGGATTTGGACTAGACTGTGGGACATAAAGTGATACTCGTGAGGAGTGTGCCTCTTAGCTCAAGTAGATACAAGAGACTAAACAGGCAGCTTCTGTCTGGAGGTGAGATGGTAAGCAGAGAGGGTTAGGAGATGGTTGAATGGACATGGGAAATGCGTGGAAAGGAGGAGAGTACTGTTACAGTAAGGGGAGAGCAATCAGGGTCATATAACAATGTATGTATAACTTTTTGTTTGGAAGACTAACTTGAAATGTAAACTTCATTTATACTACAGCAATAAACAAAAATAAATAAATAATAGAAGGAAAAAAATCAATCAGTGATTGAATGAATGAAATAACTGGAGATAAACATAAGTCCAACCCCTCGTAGACTAGCACAAAATCTGAACTAAATGGTCTGCACGAATGAGGTATTTTATTAACATACAAAACTATAAATGAACAAGTACAAAGCACTTTGGCATCGACTAAGTGCCTGGATCCCTGGTTGCCTAGTGGTTAAGGGCTTGACTGTGAACCAAAAGGTTGGCAGTTCAAATCCACCAGCTACTCCTTGGAAACCCTATGGGGCCATTCTACTCTGCCCTATAGGGTCGTTATGAGTCGGAGTCCACTCAAAGCAAAGGAGTTTTTTTTTATTTTATTTTATTCTAAGTGCCTAGGGGCCCTGGTGCCACAGTGGTCAATGCTATCTGCTTGTAACCGAAATGTCAGCAGTTTGAACCCTCCAGCTGCTCTGCGGGAGAAAGATGTGGCAGTCTGCTTCTGTAAATTCATACACATATTATTCGTGACACGGTTTGCGCATTGCGACCAATGTCACAAAACAATATGTGTATAAATTTTTGAATGAGAAATTAACTTGAGCTGTAAACTTTCACCTAAAGCACAATAAAACGTTTTTAAAAATTACAGCTTTGGAAACCCTATGGGACAGTTCTATTCTCTCCTACCGGGTCAGGATGAGTAGGAATTGACTCAACTGGAGTGGGATTTTTTGCATCTCAGGAAAAAGGGTTGGACTGATTAGAAGACCAAGTTTCAAGAGCTAAAATATTAAAATGACAAGCCCATAGGTGAAAAATGCATTAGAAGTATGTAGCTTATGAGTGTTCGTTGTGAGATGTGAAGACAATAAATAACAAATAAGGCAAAGAACTAAGCTTGAGGAAGTTGGAGGTATTTACATTGAATCCCCCAGAGAGTTTGTCTCAACAAGTGATTCTCTACCCTGGCTACACACTGGAATCATCAGAGGAGCTTTTAACCCTTTAAAGGGTGAATTATTATTATTGTTAATTTTTGTTTGGAATTTTTTGTTGATGCCATGTTTTTTCACTAATAGAATGAATACTGAATTATTGTTTGTTGGTAGTTTTTAATTATTTGAAAAAATTGGGTGTCAATTGCAAGTGGGCCATATCGGTCCCATGTTCCATGACGTAGTTCACAAACATGGTACATATTGGTCCCATGGCCCAGGAAGTTCATCACAAACTGTTTTCAGGGAGTTGAGCACTTTAGAAAAGATTTCATCAGGAAGGCAAGCACTTTATAAAAAGTGTCATCAGTGAGGTGACTAATGCAAGAGGGCCATATTGGTCCGATGTTCCATGAAGTACATTACTCTTGTGGTGTATACTAGTCCCATGGCCCAGGAAGTGCATCACAAACTGTTTTCACCAAAAAAGTAAGTCATTTACTTTAATATTTCCAAATGCTGGTAACTGTAGCTTTCCAGTAACAGAAAGGAAATAGTAAACATACTTGCAAGCCTTATCTTGCTGTACAGAAGCCAAAAGACACAAAAGTTTCACAGAATCACTCCTCTGGGAAGCATCCACTCATACAAATAGCTCTCAACACTCAAATGTGGCATAGACCAACTTCCTTGTTTTTTAGGTATTTGCACCAGTATCAGCCATGACGCCAGAACATAATAAAGTGGCTCAAATGCCTGACAATAAAACTCCAAGGGAGGAAATTGTAGCAGGAACATATATGTGCCAGCAATCAGAATCTCTGGTGATGAGCCATTTCACATTGGAATTTTTTAAGGCTTCTTTGGTGAGTCTAATGGACTCCAGGGTGGAAAACTACTGGGCTAGGCTAAGAGGAACTAAATACAACAGAGAGAAGGAACCTACAGAGGAATGCCCACCTATAAGATTGCTCAAGTTATGTCCTCTGGCAAGCTCTGGAGCTGGTTGGAGGTCAGGCACCTGAGTGTGGAAGGTAGGGGATATACTGAAGCCTAAGATGTCAGATCTAGAAGGGCCTTTATGACTCTCAAATCTAACTCCTGCTCCCCCCTCCACCACTGCTCCTCCACCCAGAATGGATGGGTACACTGACATCCAGAAAAGGGAAATAACTTGCCCGGGGTCACAGTGAGTCAGTGGCAGATCCCAGATCTTCTGATTTCAAATTTGTGCCCTTTAACATGCCCCACTGCCTTCCCGGTTCACAGTCTGAAACTAGGTTTAAGAGGCAGGCAGTTCTTAAATGTACTATTAATGCATTCAGGCCTTTCCCCAATTCTCTTTCCAAACCTGCCTGAGGGCTTCAAATCTTTATCTTAAATACTGCTCTTTCGAAGCTACATTACATAATCTGTTCAGCAATAAACCTTTCAAGTTAAACGGCTTTTAGTCAAAGCAAATCTTTTGGCCTTGTTTTCCTGCCAAGACTCATGACTCCTGCCTGTCTCATCCAATGAGCATAATAATAAATCTCCTTTGCTGAATGCCAATAGCAGGCTGGGTGCAGCAAGGCACTTGAGACTTGGGTGCTGGTAAAGGAGTTATAAGTTGAGCACAGTGCCATCCTTTTCTTATCAGACCTTTCACCCTTTTTGTTGAAGACCATAAACACCCTCCACTCACATCTAACCACCTCCCCATCTACTACTGCCGTCTTTGATGTAGAAGTTTGCTCGCTAGTTTATCAATCATCTGAAATTCTCTCATTATTTGTACAACGCTGCTCTTCCCTATCTTCCCAGTATATAGCGATTCATGCTGTGTTATGTGTATGTGTTCGTGCCTGTTCATAAGTGTAATTTAACTCTTTGTTGAGCTGGCTAAGGTCTTCCTGTTTGTGTGACAACTTCTTATCCATGTCTCTGTCTATCTTTTATCAGGCTAGATTACTGCTCTCCAGTTTATGATTGCCTCTCGTAGCCCATGAGCTGGGACTGACATGCAAGACATGGTGTGTCTACTTGTCTTGATCCCACTTCTTCACACTTCGAGGCAGAATCAATATTGCAGATTGCAGGCAAAGTGTTATAGCCAGCCTTGGGTTCTCCCATACCCAGCAGTAGTGTGCCAGAGTAGAATGGGCAAGGGATGAAGGAAACTGCAGACTTAATACTGCCACTACCTTCACTTTGGTGGATTCAGATCATATCCACCAACAGTTTTTCTGGCTCTAACCTGGTTGCTTGTGTTGGGTTATGTATTTGTACCCAATTACCCAATGAAGCTTCAAAGGAATCAGCTCTACCAGTTGAGAATGTCCTGAGCACACTTTAGAGATGAGTCAGAAATGATGGACTGTTCTAGAATCTTCCTTCCTGAATACCCAGGAGACAGAGAAGGAGGAACTGGACATGGTCATCAGACACCGTTGGGAGGAGATCAAAGCCGTAAAGGTACAAAAACAGGACACAAGTTATTTCCATCACCTTCCTTCTGTTTGGAAGATTTTTCCAGCTTGACCAAGGCACAGCCAAAATGGCATCACCTGTAATTCATTGCTTTCACATTTCCAATGGTATTGCCCAATTAGGGTCTGTGTCCTGAAGCAGTTGAGCTAATGAAATGTACTCCAAGTCAGAAAGAGTGAAATTATTTAGGAGGTGGCCACCAACGGGTATCCGACAGCAATGCAGGTTGTCTCTATGGAGTCCCAAAAGGCATTTTTACATTAGAACGTATATGTGATTTTTACAAAGGTTAGAAGTGTCTTTGTAGCCCACAGATGGCATGGCAGGATGAGTTATTCATTACAAGGTAATTACAAGAGACTATTATACTAAAGAAATACATGCTGAACATCTCCTTATAAGGCTTAAGATATACATGTCAGATATCTGGGCTGTAATATTCCTATGGGGGGTTGTAAGCCACAGGTGGCAGAAAGAGCAAAACAAAGTCATTAAAAAAGGTTTGTGGAAAGGAGAAGGTAAATAAAAAAGGAAAAAAAAAAAACCTTACAGGTTCATCATGGCATTAGTTATGTCAAGCTCTCAGTCGCCCATTTTGAAAAGGAGAAAACATCCTGGGGAGTATTAGGGTCACAATGGTATCTCTCTCCAAGCCAAGCTGGGTCCTGGCCCTAGAACTCTGGGTTGCTTCCAAGAGCTGAGAAAATAGTAATGATAATGGCTAACCCTTATATGGCACTTACTAAGGCCCAGACACTGAACTAAGTGTTTCATATGTACCTTCTCATTTAATCCTCACAACACTATGATGCAAGTTATTATGTTCATTTTACAGATAAGAAAACTGAGAAGTAGAAATGTTCAATAATTTGCTCAAAGCACATAGCTAATACTGATTAAGCCAAGATTTAAACCAAAGTATTCTAACTTTAGACTCTTTGCTCTTAACTGCTATATCAAATGTCTGGTAATAGTACTGGTTTGTGATGGATTGCTTTTGTGTGACCTTTCTTGCCATGGTCAAGTAACTCCCACCCAAGTGACTGGATAGGACTGTGCAAATAAGATAATTGTGACCCACCAAGGGAATTGGTCAGTTTTGCCATCCTGCTAGGCTTAAATGATAGCCAATTCCAGAACAGAAGAGGATCTAACCACCACCAAGGAAGAAGGGTCAAGAGTGGAGCATGTCCTTTGGAACCAGGATCCATGATCTGAGAAGCTCCTGGAACCAGGAGATTGAGAGAAGAGAGAGAAATAGAGATAGAGCTGGAACACTGAAAACAGCAAGAAGCGATGGCAGAGAAATGGCAGCAGGAGAGACTGGCAGGAGACAGTGCAGTGGGCTTCTAAGTCCACGGAGATAGGAAGCTGAGTACCATTGGGCAAGAGGCTTACTGGAGGAGTAGTGTGCCCCCAGGTACTGGGTGGACTAGGTTTGCTGACCCACTGAGTTAGAGCTGAACACCTTTTGGCTGAGGCTTACTGGCAGGTGGGGTGCCATTGAGCAATTATCAGCAGAGCTAAAAGAGCTTTGTAACACTTGCAAAAGCAAAGCAGAGGCCAAGGGGTCAGAGAGAGGCATGCCTGTGAGCATGGCTGAGAAGAGGCTGTCCTGATGGAAGAGCTGTATCCTGAGCATTCCTGAACCTGAATTGTAACATTTTACTTCCCTAATAAACCCCATGACAGTGAGTATTGACTGTGAGTTCTGAATGGCCACTGAAATGAACTACAAATCCAGCAGAGAAGTAGAAAGTGCCATGGGAGTGACAATTTGTGTCAGAATTGGTAAAGACGGCGGAGAGAGGAGGCATGTCTGACCTCTGCCTCATATGAATCAGCCTTGGGCTGTTAATCTTGTTTCTCCTTCTCCCTTATGAAGTTAGAGGAGTTCATATGCCACCCACAAGCCATTTTTACAGTTGGCCTCAGAAGTGAGATTCTTTGCAATGGCTCCAAACACATGGAAGCATGGGACTTTTCAAGAGAAAGAACGAAAGAACGAAGGGGCTTGGGAAGTGAAAATTTTGATTCTTAGATGGTTACTTTGGTTGTTGTTATCTGCAATGTGTAAAAGTAAAGTCATATTGCAGCTAAGAGAAGAAAACCCACTTCTGGAGTTGCCTGGGGCAAAAAGCAGGCTAGATAAGCAAGATGATTGATGGGAGACAGGGGCTACTGGTTCCCCCCAGCCAGACGCCCAAGGCCATATGCATATGAATGGGAAGATAGTCAAGAGAGGTAGAGAAGATGCAACTGGAAAGTTTTAAAAAAGGTTATGTGTTTAGGATTATGTGTTTAATTGAATATGCTATGGATATTGAATGCTTCTCCTACCTAGTGCTGTAAAGCAACTAAATGTATGATATAAATGAATATTGGTTATTATAGATTACAGAGAACATGTAACTCCACCTTCAGCCAATACTTGGTTGGATATGCTAAAAAGGGAACTCGAATTTGCCTGCGAGAAACATAGGCTGTTGGTTTGAACGCAGCAGCCATGTGAATAGAGTGGAGGCTTAGGTCAAAAACCTGAGCCCCACCTAGAATTTGCATTTGAAAAGACATGCAGACCTACCCAGAACTATTGAGAGAAGATTTGCATTTGAAGGAAGGACCTGCAATTAAAAAAAAAAAAAAGACTGTTTTACTTTTTGAATTTTGGCAAGTGGTTTGCCGCTGTATGCATCTAGGCAGGAAAAGTCAGTGCCCATCAGAAGGAACCCCCTTCCAGGACTGGAAGTTAAAGGGAACCAGTGAGTAGATAGCTTGGTCTGCTTGCTTGTGCTGACCACCTGGGTCCACTCATGAGTGGAAGGCAGGGAAGTGCAGCAAAAAGGAGAGGGGCTGAGTTTGGACATGTTCCGTTAGCACCCACTGACCTATTCCACAGGAGCTAGGAATGAGAGAGAGAAGAAGCGCTGGCTGGTCAGAAGTGCAGGGAGTTGTGCACTCCTAAGTTTACTGGTGACACCTGTTGACCTAGCCCAAGGAGGCTAGGGATTAGAAAGTGTGAAGGGGCTGTCTGAAGTGCTGGGAGGTGTGTGTGAACTCTCGAGCCTAAGGCTGCTACCCATTGTGACCTAGCTTGGATGACTAGGGATGAGCTGACCAGAACCCAACCGAATGAAGAGAAAGATGTCTGACACCATAAGCTGGTGTAGATTGCTGTAATTTGATAGCTTGCTCTGGACTGGACTTTTCTATGGATGCAGATGCTCAAAGTTCCAACCAGAACAGAAGATTCTTCAAGACCAAGGAACATGCTTCTCTCCTCAGAGTACTGATATGATAGGGACGGGCAATTTCAACATTGGCTGTCTAAAATGAGGGGAAATAAAGGCATGAAGTGGTTGGCTTACACTTAAAATGGGGGGGGGCAAGGGAGGATCCCCACTGAATAGGTTCCTCTTTTCCTAATAGATCTGGGGGAGAAAGGGTAGGGGAGATGTTGATAGGATTATATGATTCAGTTGTGAGTGCTGATTGTTAACAAGGTTAATTGTGGTTGTAAAAACTGTAATTGTAGAAGCTGTAAGTGTGAAAGAGTAGACTAAGCAGGAGGGATTGCTGGACTGGAGTACGGTGGCCGAACCTAAATTCTCTTAAAGATTTTGCTATGCTGACATCTCCCACAGCTGAGAGCAAGGGAATAATCTTCTCTCAATAAAATTGTGTCAGACACCAGAAAGGGTGAAGATGAGGCAAACTATTGGAGAACTTGACCAGATCAGATTGACACCTGCAGCAGACCTGAATGGCTGGTACCTAACTAACCTCACCCTTAGGACTCTTTGCCATATCGAAGGACTAATTGTTAATGACAGTTTTGGACTGGTAAAATGATACAGAGGGGGCGGTTATCCTCAAAGTAGGAAAGAATCATGGTTAGAAAAGCCAGGGAGTGTTCTGCGACACCCAAAGTGCATAGCTAATAAATTATTGAGCCAAGATTTGAACCAAAATAGTCTAACTTTAGAGTCCTTGCTCTTAACTACTATATTAAATGTCTAGTAACATTAGTACATTGCAATGGATCACTTTTGTGTGGCCTTTCTCGCCATGGTCTTGTAATTCCCACCCAATCTGATTGGGTGGGACTGTGCAAATAAGGTATTTGTAGCCCACCAAGGGGATTGGTCGGTTTTGCCATCTTACTAGGCTTAAAAGAGGGCCAATTCCAGAGCAGGAGAGGATCTCACCACCACCAAGGAAGAAGGGCCAAGAGCAGCACGAGTCCTTTGAACCCAGGATCCGTATGCTGAGAAGCTCCTGGAACCAGGAGATGGGGAGAGAGAGAGAGCTGTAACAATGAAGACATGGAGAAGCAGTGGCAGAAAAATGGTGACAGGAGAGACAAGCAGAAGACAGTGCAGCTGCCTTCCTGGCCCACGGAGCTAGAAAGCTGAGTACCTTCAGGCAGGAGCCTTGCTGGAGGAGTAGGGTGCACCAGGCACTTGTTGGAGCTAGGTTTGGCGACCTACAGAGCTATAGCTGAGCACCTGGCAGAGTAGGGTGCCTCGGAGTACTTACTGGCAGAACTAAAAGAGGTTTGTAACACTTGCCTGAGCAGAGCAAAGACCGAGAGGCCAAAAGAGCTTTGTAAGACTTGCCCAAGCAGGACAGAGGCCGAGGAGCCAAAAGAGCTTTGTAACAGAGCAGAGCCAGAGCAGAGCCGATGCCCTGGGACCAGAAAGAGGAGGGCCTGCAAGCATGGCTGAGTAGAAAGTGCCATGGGAAGGACGTTGATGTCAGAATTGGTAAAGATGGCAGAGAGAGGAGGCATGTCTGACCTTTGCCTTATAGGAATTAGCCTTGGGCTGTTTATCTTGATTCTCTTTCCGCCTTGTGCAGTTAAAGGAGGACAGATGCTGCCCCCATGGCGTTTTTATACTAGAATTGGCTTAAGCAGAGTAAACCTTAACTTGAAACTCCAATTATTTTACTTTAGGACCTGGTCAGAGAAGTAGAGATCAGAGCCACCCTGTACAGAGGCTGCTGGCCCTCTGCTGCAATACTTCCCCTTTGTGTCAGATGACTTAAGCCTGAGAAGAAAGCAACATTTTTCAATTCTCTGGCAATGGAGCACGATCTGTAAGAACTCCCCCAATTTACTTTGACTCAAACCCAGCTGCTGCTGCAACTTTGCAACTGCAATAGCCAAAATTTCTCTCTAGCCTGGGAAAGAATGAGCATCCCCTCTCTAGCTGTTATCCTGTGGTTGATCAGAATGGCTGAAGCTTGTGTTCCAAGTTGAAAGTGTGTTTGATTGGATGGGAATTGCTATGATGGACTGAGAACCTTGGGATACAGAGGTGGAAGTTTCCAGTTTGGTGATAGTAGCCTTGGACAATCCAGCCCTGGGCATACCAAGCAGCTGGCCAGGAGGAGCCCCTCCCTGCAGGCAACATGAGTACTCAAGTAGTGGCTCCCTTTTCATGGCTATATCTTCTATAGCTAGTGTGTTAGCTCTTGCTCCCATCCACCCTAAGGCTGCTGGCAGGGAAGGCTGTAGGGCTGAGGATGGCAGGGATAGGATGGTGTCAGGAATGGGGATCCTACCTGGAGACCTACCTGCTTATATTCACCTTCACACCCCCATAGGTAGCCCCTGAAGCAGCTTGGGGGAACACAATTTGAAAAATTCTGATCTGAATCTCCTTGATTCAGCCAAGATTAGATTGGCCTATAAAACAAGCAACAACACACGTAAGGAATGTGCTTCTTATTTCAATCAAATATACGAAACCAAGGGCAACACCTGCCCTAAAGCAGATGAGAAAGCAGCAAGACACAGGCATACTGGACGAATGGATAGGGGGAACTGGATGGAAAGAGGGAGAGTACTGACAATGCAGGGATTGCAACTGTCTTAGGCTGGGTTCTCTAGAGAAGTAAAACCGGTGAAGAGTGTATATACGTATATATGCAGAGAGGGAGAGAGAGAGAAAGAGACAGAGTGAGAGAGATTTGTATCAAGGAAATGGCTAACATGGTTATAGAGGCTGGAAAGTCCCAAGTCCATGCGTCAAGCTAAAGGCTTCTCCTGACTCACGTAGCTGCAAGAGCTGACAAACCCCAGATCAGCATGTCAGACAGCAGGCCCCTGGCTCACAGGCTGCAGAAGCTGACGAATCCCAAGATTGGCAGTTAAGCTGCTAGCTCAAGTCCCAAAAACTGGAGGTCATATGACAAGCCGGATGCAGAATCCAGAAAGAGTAAAGCCACAGGGTTTTGCCAGAAAGTCCACATATATTGGATGCAGGCCACACCCCCAAGGAAATTTCCTTTCAACTGTTTGGCTGCTCATAGCACATCTCATCATAGAGGTGATTATATTATATCTGGTCTCTTTAAGGAGGTGATTACATCATTACACAGCTGCCAAACTACATCATAACTGCCAAACCACAGAGAATCATGGCCCAGAAATTTGACACACAGTCAACCGTTTGTCAGCTTGGTACACATACACATTTCTCTAAACCATACACAATCTCTAAATAAAGACAATTATAAACTCATACTTGCACTTAACATGATACAACTAACACACGTACAACCAAAAACACTCTAGTCCTGTTTACATCTTATATTTTATAAGTGAAGAAAACAAAAATATTTGATGCACATATACAAGGAAGAAATACTCATAATGGTTGCAGTGCAACTGGTCACATGGTCATAGCTGGCATTTAGAATTATCTTCTTCCAATACCAGTTCTGCATTTCCTTTAACCTCAGCAAGCACTTCAGTTGATCATGGTTCTTTGCCTGGTGGAGTGACCTAAACCTTCAGTTCTGAAGGGTCTGGGCCATTAGTAGTAACATTGGAATTGGTTTGCTGTAGTTTTCCATTGACTTTAATCACAGGGCATGTTTGTAATAGGAGACATCCTAAGGGATCTCTTGTATTCCAGACATATTCTTCTTTACCTCCATTATGTGATATCAATCCAATTTCCTCTTTGTAATCAGGATCAATCACACCAGCCAATATAGTAACTCCCATCTTTGCCTGTTGATCCAGAGGCACGAAGAGCCCAAGGTGGCCGGGTGGCGTTCTTAACTTCCAGTTCAATGGAATCAGTGTTGTGTCTCTTGGTGGGAACATTTCTTCCTTTGGACCTAAGATTTCTAGACCCACAGAGCACAGGGTTGTGGGGACAGGAAGCAAGAATTTAGTGAGTGGATCACTAGGGCTAATAGTGAGTGGTGCCACTCTCATTTCCTTCCCTTGATTACTGGACCCATGAATCCTGGCTATGGGAGAAAGAGCACCATATACTGAAGGCTGGTTTAGAGCATATACAGCCTCCTGGAGAACATTGATCCAACCCTGCAGGGTATTGTCACCTAGCTGGCACTGTAATTGTGTCTTTAGAAGGCCATTCCATTGTTCTATCAAGCCAGCTGCTTCAGGATGATGTGGAACATGGTAAGACCAGTGAATTCTGTGAGCATGGGCTCACTGTCTCACTTCATTTTCTGTGAAGTGAGTCCTTTGATCCGAGGCGATGCCATGTGGGATACTATGTTGGTGAATAAGGCATTCTGTGAGTCCATGGAAGAAGTTTTGGCAGAAGCATCACATGTAGGGAATGTAAATATCCATATCCAGAGTTAAGTGTCTATTCAAGTGAGAATAAAACACTGTTTCCAAGAAAGAAGTGGTCCTACGTAATCAACCTGCAAACAGATTGCTGACTGATTACCTTGAAGAATGGTACCATACTGGGGACTCAGTGTTGGTCTCTGCTGCTGGCAGATTGGGCACTCAGCAGTGGCGGTAGCCAAGTTGGCTTTGGTGAGTGGAAGTTCGTGTTGCTGATCCCATGCATAACCTCCATCCCTGCCATCATGGTCACTTTGTTTATGAGCCCGTTGGGCCATGACGGGAATGGTTGGGAAAGAGGATGACTGGTTTCCACAAAACAGGCAGTCCTATTCACTTGATTGTTAAAATCCTCCTCTCCTGAGGTCACCCTTTTGTAAGTATTCACACGAGACACAAATGACTTCACTTCTTTGGCTCATTCAGAGAAGTCTATCCACGTAACTCTTCCCCATACCTCATCATCAATTTTCCAATCATGTTCCTTCCAAGCCCCTGAACATGCAGCCAAACCATTTGCCATAGTCCATGAATCAGTATACAATTGCACATCTGGGCATTTCTCCTTCCAAACAAAGTGAACAACCATGGGCACTGCTCGAAGTTCTGCCCATTGGGAGGATTTCCTCACCACTGTCCTTCAGGGAGGTCCCAGCAAGGGGCTGTAGTTCTGCCACTGTCCACTTTCAAGTGATGCCTGAATATCACTCAGATACTATATCCCTGAGAACTAAATTATGACATAGGGCTGGAGAGTTGATATATCTGTGAGGTAAGACAGTGAAGGTGTATTTTTGGTCTTGCCAACTGAAGGCAAACTGCTTGGTGGCCCTTCAAAAGTGTTTATAGATAAAAAGGCATTAGCCAGATCAATAGCTTCATAACAGGTACCAGGAGATGTATTAATTTGCTCAAACAATGAAACCTCATCTGGAACTCAGCTGCAATTGGTTAAGTGTTCGATAATCCACCGTGATTCTCCAAGATCCATCTGTTTTTTGCACAGACCAAAATAGGCAAGCTGAATTGGAATGTGGTGGGAAATGCCACCCCTGCATATTCAAGTCCTTGATGGTGGCAGTAATCACTGCAATCCTTCCAATAATGTGGTATTACTTTTGGTTTACTATTTTCCTAGTTAGGAGCAGTTCTAATGACTTCCACTTGGTATTTGCTACCATAATAGCCCTTACTCCACTTGTGGGGGCTCTGCCAGTTACTGAGTATATCTATTCCAATTATACATTCTGGAACTTGGAAAATCCACTACAGGACCCACTGTGAGACAAACCTGAGCTAAGAATCCATTAATAACCTGACCTCCATATGCCTCCACTCTGACTGGTGGGCTACAGTGACATTTTGGGTCTCCTGGAATTAGTGTCAGTTCAGAGGCAGTGTCCAGTAATCCCCAAAAAGTCTATTTCCTTTTCCCCAGTGAACAGTCACTATCATAAAAGGCCATAGATCCCTATAAGGAAGGCTGGGAGAAAGATTAACAGTACAAATTTTTGGTAGTGTAGTCAGATCCTTCCTCAAGGGAACTCAACGTCCCCTTCATTCAAAGGGGTTGTGGGTCTGTAAACTGGCTCAAGTCTGGGAATTGATTGAGGAGCTGTGATTCTCTATTCTGGCAATTCAAGTTAGTCTGCCATTCACTTGACCTAGAATTCTTTCACTTGTGTAGATCAAGTAAATATTTCATAGATTTCCCATCTATTTCATTCCTAGGGACAGAGTCAGACTATTCTGATTATTGCTTTACTTGATTGTTCATTACGGTAACCATGCCCACCTTGTCTTTGCCAATTGAATGTCATCATTTGGCTCCTACCACCAAGATCCAATCTTCCCCATTATAGTTAGGGGTCTTAATTCAGTTAGGGAAATTCCCACTGTCAAATTTGACTTACATAAAATAGCAATCATAGTAGTCTTCAAGGATGCTGGGGCCCCCTTCACAAGTTTGTTCCTCACCTTTGTGGTAAAAGTTGTGTCTTCTGGGTTCTCCATGTGTGAGTCCGTGAGTCTCACCTGATAAATCCACTCTATCATGCCAATTTCCCAAAGGCTTTGGATATCTTCTACAGTATAGCAAGACACATCTGGTACTTCAACTTGATTTACTATAGGCCACCAAGTAATCCATGCTTCAACAAACCAACCAAATAAACTATTAGATCCTTTCCTAACCTTTCGAGCTGAAACACAGAATGAAGAATTTGTGCTTAGTGCACCTATAGCAACAAACTCGAACTGATCCTACTTTATGTTCCTTGCACCGTTAACTCACATCATTAATAGCCATTTCCACACATATTTCCCATGTTTTTGTTTTCACATGTTAGAATACACAAGCAATTATTTTGGAGTGTAGCCTACCTCCTCCTGGGTCATGCTTTGTACTTTGCCTTTTGGTGATCACTGAGACATAAGTCTATTTACAGGTCTAGAAGCAAAAATAGATGGTGGAAATGTTTTCTGAGAACAGTCAGCAACATCTTGTAGGGCATCTGCCTCAGGCGATGCCCCAGGAAATGACTCAGACACGTCCCCAGGGGATGACTCAGACAGAGGCTCTTCAGACATAGCTGGGTTAATCTCATCAGATGGGGATGGAGAGGCTAATGGTTTTACTGGGGAGGGTGGACTTACAGACAAAGATGGAGTAATCTCCTCAGATGGGTGTGAGAGGGCCGGTTCTGTTGCCTGGAGTGATTCAATGGAATTTAGGGGCTCAGCATCCCCAGCTTCCTGATTATCTGCCCATATGTTCCCATCTCAAGTTTCAGGATCCCATTTCTTCCCAGTCAATGCTCTTACTTTAACTTCAGACACCATTCAAGGTTGGGAATTCATTGGTTTTTAATTCAGCCACTCAGGATAAGACTCTGGGTTTGGTTTTTGGCAATATCGGCTCTGTTACTACAATAAATAAGGCTTTCTTTCAAGGCAAAGGGGCAACTATGAGGTTATTTATGGGGCACTTGAGCTGTGACTCTGAAGCCCTGAGTTCATCTCTTTCTTTCACCACTTTGTCTATTCAAAGTAAGACCAACCAACCAGCTTCTTTATACTTCTCATTCTGAAAAATTGTAGAAAGATATCAAACATGTAATCACCCAGAGCCTTGCCTCTCACCAGTACCTGATCTATTGGTGCTGATATTTTGCATACTTCTATTGCCACCTCATGCCATGGATTAACAGCACCCTCTTTACTACTGGAGACAGATTCATCAACATCTTTAAGACTAACCAGACTTGAGAACCAATTTAGAAAACTCATCCTTGCAATTTTGTTTCTCTAGAACCACTCTCAGTACCAAATGTCTCAGGCTAAGTTCTCTAGAGATGCAAAACCAGTAAACTGTATTTATATATATATATATATATATATAGATAAAAAATTTATATCAAGGAAATGGCTCAAGCGGTTGTAGAGACTGTAAAGTCCCAAGTCTGTGGATCTTGCTAGATGCTTCTTCTGACTCATGTACCTGCAAGTTCTGATGAACCCAAGATTGGCAGGTCAGATGGCAGGCTTCTGGCTCACAGGCTGCAGAAGCTGACAAATTTCAACATCAGCAAGTAAGACTGCAGGCTGCTGGCTTGCAGGCTGTGGAGGATGATGAATCCCAAGATCTGCAGGTAAGCTGCTATCTCAAGTCCCAAGAACTGGAGGCCAGATGACGAGCTAAATGCAGAATCCAGAGAGAGCAAAAGCCAGGGATCTTTGCCAGAAAGTCCACATATATTGGATGTAGGCCACATCCCCAAGGAAACTTCCTTTCAACTGATTGGATGCTCACAGCAGATCTCATCATGGAGGTGATTACATTATATCAGATCTCATTATGAAGATGATTACATCATTATATAGATGCCAAACTACATCATAACTGTCAAACCACTGAGAATCATGGCCCAGCCAAGTTGACACACAACGTTAGCCATCATAGCAATCAATGTCCCAAAACTTAAATTTTTGAATGAGAAACTAATTTGTGCTGTGAACTTTCACCTCCCATTAAAAACTCATTGCTGTCGAGTCAATTCTGACTCATAGCAATCCTATAGGACAGAGTAGAACTGCTCCATAGGGTTTCCAAGGTTTGGCTGGTGAATTTGAAATGCCAGTCTTTCGGTTAGCAGCTGAACACTTAACCACTGCACCACCAGGGCTCCAACTTTCACCTAAAGCACAATAAAATAAAAATAAAAATAAAAAATAAATCACCTTGATGTTCCCGTCTAAATTGGTCGATCTTGGAGTTTATGGTTGTAGGGAAAATGAGGTACCTGGGAACAGGGAAGAGGAAAGAGGTCCAGGTTACGCTAAGACCACTTCTTGGTCTTTCATCAAAAAAAAAAAAAAAATATATATATATATATATATATACACATTAGTGGACTGTTACGTAGTGAGGTAGATTACTTCTCTGACCCCTGTCCTCTAAGAATAATAATGAGAGAGAGGAGTTGAGAAACACGAGCTCTTACTGGGACTAGTGTAGCCAGTGGCATGGACCAAGGGTTCCTGGGTCTTCGTCTGATTCCAACCCTGACTTGCTATGCAACATTTGCCAAATAAATCTTCCTCCTTCTCTGTGTCTGTTTCTGCCTTTCTGACACTAGAAGGGCAATGCTGAACAACTTCATGGGCAGGTTCAGGCAACTCTGATGGAAATGTTGGCTGTCAGGGCAGAAACCTCCTTTGTTTTTGCTCCCTACACCATGTTTGAATCCCTGAACATCCTTCTTCCCTCAAGCAGCCATGTGAGGTGTCATCAATTATTTCTTTTCTGGCTCCTTCTCAAGGCCTGTAAGGGAAACCATAAGTGATCCTCCAATTTGGGAGACAGGCCTTAGGACCTGTTCATGAAAGACATGGAGCAGGGAGTAAACTGATATTATGGGAAGGACACACTTCCACAATGGGCAAAATTCTGTCCCTTTCAAGTGGGTATGTGACCTAGAAAGACCCTTATACAAACATATATTGAGTACGGATTAATAGTCCACTATGAGGGGGTCTCTAGGATAACAAGGACAGAACATTTTAAGGTACTCTGGCCAACACAGAAAAATTGAACCAGGTTTGTCTTCTCCATGACATGGATCTGGAGCTCAGAGCAAAGTAACAGATCCCCCAAAATTCCCTTGCACTTTGGTCTCAGCAGGAAACAGATTGTTGTTGTTGTTAGGTGCCATCGAGTCAGTTCTGACTCATAACAACCCTATGTACAACAGTACGAAAAGCTGCCCGGTCCTGCACCATCCTCACAGTCGTTTTTATGCTTGATCCTCTTGTTCCAGCCACTGTGTCAATCCAACTCTTTGAGGATCTTCTTGTTTTACACTGACCTTCTACATTACCAATTGTCTTAGTCATCTAGTGCTGCTATAACAGAAATACCACAATTGGATGGCTTTAACAAAAAGAAATTTATTCTCTCACAGTCTAGGAGGCTAGAAGTCCAAATTCAGGGTGCCAGCTCTGGGGGAAGGCCCTTGTCATCAATCTTCCCCTGGTCTAGGAGCTTCTCAGCTCAGGAACCCCAGGTCCAAAGGAAGTGATATTCTCCTGGATCTTGTTTCTTTGTGATATGAGGTCCCCTTATCTCTCTGCTGGCTTCTCTCTTTTATATCTCAAAAGAGATTGACTTAAGACACAATCTAATCTTGTAGACTGAGTCCTACCTCATTAACATAACTGCCTCTAAAACGTCATAAAGGTAGGATCTACAACACGTAGGAAAATCATATCAGATGACAAAATGGTGGACAATCACACAATACTGGGGATCATGGTTTAGTCAAGTTGACATACATTTTTGTGAAGCACAATTCAATCCATGACACCAAGCATAATATACTTCTCCAGGGACTGGTCCCTCCTGATAACATGTTCAAAGTACACAAGAAGAAGTTTCACCATCCTTGCTTCTAAGGAGCATAATGAAACAGTTGGAACATGCAAATTAGGAGAATTCAAGGAAGAGTAACTAAGAAATTGTTTACATAGGTGTGAGTGGGATGTAGGAGAACCATAAAGGATAGTGCAGTACTAGCAGTGGAGGTTTTTCACCATTCTTAAGTCTGAAGGAGACAGAGGAGGGAGTGGTCATTGAAATTTGTAAGACAAGGGTCCTGTAGAAGACTTCAGAGGATATTTTTGGTTTAAGGTTTAGAGATTATCTCAGGGCAATAGTTTTAGAGTTTCATTCAGCCTCCATTACTGCAGAAAATCTGGAATCCATGAGCAGTTGAACTTCTGTTCTGCATTTTCTCCCTTTTGATCAGGATTCTTCTATAGAATCTTTGATCAAAACATGCGGTAATTGTACCCAGACACCATCCAGTTCTTCTGGTCTCATGGCAAAGGAAGCAGTTGTTCATGGAGACAATCAGGCACACATTCCATTTCCTCCTATTCCTGACTCTCTTTCTGCCTCTGTTGCTCCAGGGGACTACAGACCAGTTGTTGTAACTTGGATGGCTGCTTGCAAGCTTTGAAGACCCGTAGGCACTACGCAACAAACTAGATGGTAGAACAGAAACACTAAACACAATATTAAGCCAATTAAGTGGGATGTTCAATGAAACTATGACCCTAAACCTCCAAACTAAGGAAGCAAATCCTATGAGGTGTTTGGTTGTATGTAAGCAGCCTGAGTATCTGCTCTTTTTTTATTATTGTAAATTTTTGTTGTAATTTTTTTATTATTGTTGTAAATGTATCTATCACACAACTTATGCCAATTTAACTTTTTACAGGTGTACAACTTATTGACAGCAATACACATTTTTAATTACATTTTTAATAGCAATTGCTATTGCTCTGAAATAATCTCTAAACTTTAAATAAAAATATACTCTGAAGTCTTCTACGGGAATCTTGTCTTACAAATTTCAATGACCACTCCCTCCTCTCTCTCCTTCAGACTTAGGAGTGGTGAAAAATCCCCATTGCTAGTACTACACGATCCCTTATGTTTCTCCTACATCCCACTCACACCTATGTAAACAGTCAGTGCAATTTTTCCATCACTATAAACCAAAACTCAGTGCACCATAAGCAATAACTTCACTTCCCCCCTCCGTTCTGCCCCAGGTAACCACTAATAAACATTGGTCTCTATGCATTTATCTATGCTCTTATCTTTGGTTTAACTTAACTAGTAAAGAATGTTTGCCTTGAGTATTGTGCTCTTTTAAAAACTATCTATGTGACATCAAATTGACAATATCAACTCAAAAGATAAGGAAACTCAGGGGGCAATGAATTTATGCTAATGGAGGAAGAATAATTTAGAAAAGAAGGGTGAGAATTTTTGCACAACTCGAAGAATGTAATCAATGTCACTGAATTGTACAAGTAGAAATTGTTGAATTGGTGTATGTTTTGCTGTGTATTTCCTCAACAACCACAACAAATAAAATAAAGAAAAAGAATCCTCTAGAGAGGTTGCCTTAAGAGGAGCTGTGACCTTGGGTTGAGAGGTGCAGCGGGCTCAAGGTGACATAGCAGGGAGGGAGTCAGGAGAATAAAGACCCTGACTCCATTCTTTCCCTCTGATCTCTTGATCTCCTGCCAGGACTTCCCATGGCCAAACCTAACTGTAAGCCAAAGAGCACTGGAAGTCAGCCTCTTGAGCCAGAGAGTAAGTTGGAGGAAGGCGAAGAGTGGATCTGGAGAGGCAAATGGAAGCTAGCCAGAGAGTTTGGATGATGAATTCAGCTCCCCATTTCACCTTTCTCCTGCAACAAACTCTGTCCTAGTTTTCTCATCATCTCTATTCTGAGACCCTTTCAGACACAAAATTTTCTGGTTCCAGAGACTTTCGGCTTTAGCATCCAGCCTAGGACCTTGTAGTCTCAGAAACTTCTAGTATCAGAAATTTCCTGGCATCTTTGACTCCAGAACTCCACTGCTCCATAATCCTTTCTCATTAAAAACCAATTGACCCTGAAATACACCTTCCCTAACAATTAATATGCATCATAAGCATCATGGAGATGGTATTATGGATTGAATTGTGTCCCTGTAAAATGTGGGTCAACTTGACTAGGTCATGATTCTCAGTATTGTGTGATTGTCCACCATTTTGTCATCTGATGTGATTTTCCTATGTGTTGTAAATACTACTTCTATGACGTTAATGAGGCAGGATTAGAAGCAGTTATGTTAATGGGGAAGGACTCAATTTACAAAAGTAAATTGTATTTTGAGTCAATCTCTTTGAGATATAAAAGACAGACGCAATCAGAGATGGGGGACCTCCTACCTCCAAGAATGAAGAACCAGGAGGGGAACATCTTCCTTGGATCTGATGTCCCTGCACTGAGAAGCTCCTAGACCAGGGGAAGATTGATGACAAAGACCTTCACCCAGAGCCAACAGAGAGAGAAAGCCTTCCCCTGGAGCTGGCACCCTGAATTTGGACTTCTAGCCTCCTAGATTGTGAGAGAATAAATTTCTCTTTGTTAAAGTCATCCATTTGTGGTATTTCTGTTACAGCATCACTAGATAACTGAGACAATCGGATTGCTTCAGCTTCAGGGCAGGTGTTGGAACCCCTCCCCTCTGCAGGTGAGATACTCACACTCTATAAATAGTAATGAAAGATGAGTATGGCGTTTCTTACTAGCCAGACCAGTTAGGCAGGATGGGAGATGGTTGGTGAAACAGAGATGCACTTGGGGCACCAAGTGAGAGTAAAATGCTGAGCTAGCTAAATGGAATAACTTCTACCCCAGTGCTAGAAGGGATAGGAAAGGGACTAGAACCATCTAAACCACCTAAAGCCTAGGTCTTTACCTTCTGGATGGTTGATCAGAGACAGAGATTTCCAATCTCCATCCCTTGTGCAGAATATTCTCACATAAAATAACTCCACCTTACCTGTAGCAGGCAGGTGCCATAGGGGTAATAGCACTGAATTTGACATTGTAATTTCTGGGTTCCAGTTTCTACTTATTATTTGTTGTGTGAACTTGGTCCACTCTTTTCTCTCTGGCCTTTAGTTCACCTGTGTAATAGAGATAACAATCTTATTCCTGTTGCCTTTCCCAAGGTGGCTTGTGAGGATCCAGTGACATCATGGATGGAAAACCAGAAGTTTATGCATTGTAAAGTTCTGGGTCCAGGGTGAGTGTATATGAGTTAATGAATGAAGAAGTGTGTATGGGTGAGAGATTTTCAGCATGTTGGTGTGCATAACTGAGTATGCACGATTGGGTGAAAGAAAACAGAGGAAGGAATGAGAATGTGTGAGACGATACTTTTAAGAGTGAACAGGTGAAAAATAAGTGTGTGTAAGTATTTGTGTAAGAGCTAATGTGTTTGGAAGTTCATGACAGGGAAAGTAATAGAGGAAATATTAATATAAGTGGGTTTTTGAGACTGAGAGTTTGTGAGAGAGTGAATGTAGATGATAACGAGGATGAATGTGAATGTATAGGTTGGACTGTATGAAATTGTCATTTTAATAAGTAAAAATACTTTAACATTATTAATTTCCTATAGTTCAGCCTACTTTGTAAATGTGTAAGACTGCATGTGTATTTGGGAATGTATGAGTGAACAGTGTGTCAACAAGCCAGGGTACATGTGAGTGAGTGAATGAATATGTATGTTCTGGAAAATGTGTATTTTTCAGTGAATGAATTGTCTGTACAATTCAGTGAAAATTATTATGTTTATCATGTTGTGCAAACATTACCACTATCCATTTCCAAATTTTTCCATCACCTTTGACAGAAACTCAGTGCCCCCGTAGCAGTGATTCCCTTGTTGCCCCTCTCCCCTGCCCCTGGTAACCATTAATAAACTTTGATCTCTGTACATTAGCCTATTATAGATATTTCCTTTAAGTGGAATCGTACAATATTTGTCCATTTGTGACTGACTAATGTTATTCAGCATGATGTTTTCAAGGCTCATCCATGTTGTAGCATGTATCAGGACTCACTTCTCTCTATGACTGAGTAATATTGCATTGTATGTATGTACCACATTTTGTTTATCCATTCATCTGTTGATGGACATTTCAGTTCTTTCCATCTTTTGAATATTGTGAATAGTGCTTTAATGAATATTAGTGCACAAGTTTCTGTTTGCATTTCTGTCTTCATTTCTTCTGGCTATATACCTAGGAGTGGAATTGATGGATCATATTGTAATTCTTTGTTTAACTTTTTGAGGAACCACCAAACTGTTTTACACAGTGACAGTACCATTTTACAATCCCACCAGCAATGGATGAAGGTTCCAGTTTCTCCATATCCTTGTCACACCTGTTGTTTTCTACTTTTCTTTTTTTATCATAGCCATCTTACTGGGAGGAGGAGTGATGTGTCATTGTGGTTTTGATCTGTATTTCCCCAATGACTAATGACATTGACCACCTTTTTATGTGCTTGTTGGCTATTTGTATTTCTTCTTGGGTGAAATATCACAGAGAAATTAGGCAAAGAGTGTATTTTTTGTTAGAGCATGTGTGAATGTGAATCTACATAAGAGTTTATGTGAATTAAGTGTTCAGAGAGAAGGATGAGATTGAGTGTGAAGGTGCATATGAATGCCTGTGAGTTCATTTGTGTGTGTGAGAGAGAGAGAAAGAGAGAAAGCAAGAGTGAGAGCAAGAGAGAAATTAATCACAGAGAACATACCTAGCTTTGGATGTGCTGGTGAATAGATGTCCTCTCCTCAACTCATAACTTTCCTAAAAAACAAACTTTCCAAGCTGAAATTTTCCACACACTCTTTCCACCCCAAAAGGGGAGGGTTTATTTTTAATTTTTTTTTTTCTCTTTGCTTTTAGCCACAAACCTATCCATTCTGGGCCGAGGGGAGGAGTAAGTGCAGCTCTACTCAGAGAATAATTGGGAACATTTTGCTACACACAGAAAACTAGAAAATGACTGGTGTGTGGGACTGAAACTTGGTGAGGGTTGTAGCCTGCAAGACAAAGGGCCCCTGAGCTACTTTATTTGTTCTCTTTAAAAGTAGCCCTAAGTGGCTGAAATATCACTTGCCACCACAAGCAGTATGAAATTTCACCACCAGTTGGAATTACATAACCATCTCCATGGCAACCAAAGCCCATAAACATGCAGTATCACTGTTGGCTAGTTACATTGCAGTGGTTTTAGTGCCCCCATCACTCCTCCCCTTCTTTAGCCCTTTGTAGGTTGTTTTCTCTTTTTATCCCTCACCTCATACATGTATATATACCTATACATCTATACATAGATATATGTTCCTATCAAAAGCAGGAAAATTAAATGGTGAGTAAAATGAGTGGAACTAAAGCTTCTTAAGCAGTGGGTGCACATGAGGAGAGGCTTCTTCTCTGGGGAACAGTGTAGGTGATCAGCTTGCCCTCTGGCCAGCTCACACCAGGGAAATTACTGCCTCCCACCACCATAGCACAACGCACAGACACACACACTCTGTAGTAGCTACTGTTGAAAGGAAATAAGACAGGCTGAAGAGAAAGCAGTCAGAGGATCCAAGAAAAACCCTGAAAACTCACCCTCCATGGATTCTTCCTTTCAGTATTCCTAGGAGCTCTGGTGGCAGTGACAGTGTGGTAGAGATGGGTATTGCCGAGTTGAGAGAATGAGGTTTGGGTAAATGGGAATCAGCTCTCCCTTAGGCAGTATCTCTACTTTTCCTGGATCTTGGGGTTGGACTGTGTTCCCATCCTGGGGAAGAGGCAGGATCTGTGATTAAAAATACAACACCAGGCATCAGGATTCATTGATTCCAGGCCTTGGCTCCATCTCATAGTTGCTGTATGATTGCAGACAAGTAACAGAATCTCAAAGTTTCTGGATACCTGAGAAGGTATGCTCTTAGCCCTACTTGAACACTTGCAGTAGTAAGGAGATAATTACATAGGGACAGGGACCATTTCTTCCATGGACTGTTCTGAAAGAAAATTATTCTTTGGGTTGAGCTGAACTCTAGGCCCTTGTGAATTCCATCCACAGGTTGCTACTCTGCTCTCCGGGGTTCCCCAGACCGAGCTGTTCTCTTTACTCTGTGAGAGCCCCTCAGAAAACTTTTAGAGAGCATACTCCATGAGTCTTTTCTTCTTCCAGCTAAATGGCCCCATTCCTTCAACTGTTCCTCATGGGTCTTAGGATCTTCCTCTTCAGTGTGCTCACTTCCCTCTGTAGAAGTTCCTGGTTTGCTGTGTTCCCATTAAAGTGTGGGGCTCAGAGCTTGACACAGCCCTCCAGGTGAGGTCTGTCCAGTTAGCTAGGGAATAAGTTGCAGGAATGGAATCACAGTCGAGGGTGGGAAGTGCCAAGAAATGTCAAAAAGAGGGAGGGGGTTCAACGATCGCTTTCTCTCCCAGGTTCAGTCACTCTACCTTGGAAAATGGCATGAAATACCTTGCACCACCGTTCTAAGTCTGGCCTGTAATCCTCAAGTACAGATGTGCTGCTTCCCCACAATCCCCATGCTCACCAGTGCCTAGCACCTAGTAATGGAATATGCATAGATAGCCTCCATGGCAGCTCCTTTTTTTTCCAGCCCTGATATACAGAAACTTTGGTCATGGTGAGAGCAGTGCCTTCATCTTCCTGAAGCCCTCATATGCTCTGTTCACAGCCATTGCTGCCTCATTGCCCTGAGAGTTGCGAAACAGGCCCACAACTTCCTGTCTGTGCTCCTCTGAAGCTGGTGCTCTGGGTTTACTCAGAAATTGCCCTCCTGCAAGGGACAAAGTTAGGGTCAGTGGGTAGTGTCAGAATTTCAGGTGTAGCAAAGAAGCGCAAAAATGGGTAAAATTGAAGCCTTGCTCACTCTTCCCTGACAGTGGTAATTCCTGAATTTCCTTATAGGAGGAACTTAGGGGAGGCAAGGGGTAGGGCTAAGAGATTTGTCTTTGGGCTTCAATTGTCTGAACAAGTACACTGATTTTATACAGAGTATATGTGTCTTTGGAAACGCTGGTGGCGTAGTGGTTAAGAGCTATGGCTTCTAACGAAAAGATCAGCAGTTCGAATCCACTAGGCACTCCTTGGAAACTCTATAGGGCAGATCTACTCTGTCCTATAGGGTCGCTATGAGTCAGAATCTACTCTAAGGCAACGGGTTTGGTTTTTCAGTTTATATGTGCATTTGGGGTGACCTTGGAAGACTGATGGAGATTATGGGGGGACCAAAAGCCTCCTAAAACCTATTCCCTAATGTCATAGATTGAATTGTGTCCCCAAAAAATATATATCAACTTGGCTGAGTCATGATTTCTAGTATTGTGTGATTGTGTATCATTTTGTAATCCTATGTGATTTCCTTATGTGTTGTAAACTCTATCACTATGATGTAATAAGATGGATTAGCGGCAGCTATATTGATGAGATCTACAAGATTAGGTAGTGTCTTAAGCCAGTCTCTTTTGAGATATAATAGAGAGATGTGAGCAGAGAGACATGGGGACCTCATACCATCAAGAAAGCAGTGCTGGGAGCAGAGTGCATCCTTTCTACTTGAGGTTCCTGAGCTGAGATGCTCTCAGAACAAGGGAAGACTGATGACAAGAACCTTCCTCCAGAGCCGACAGAGAAGAGAAAGTCTTCCCCTGGAGCTGACACTCTGAATTTGGACTTGTAGCCTACTGGGCTATGAGAGAATAAATTTCTCTTGGTTAAAGCCATCCACTTGTGGTGTCTCTGTTACAGCAGCACTAGATGACTAAGACACCTGCCAAGCCACTCCTTTGGCTCAGATTCATTTCTGTCCAGAGCTTGGTGTATATGCACGCACACAGGTGTGCTGAGGAGGAAGGAAAGTGAAGGAATAGGCTTCACCTGAGTGTCAGTTATCCACCTGCAAAATAGAAATAATACTCCTTGCTCATAACAGACCTATCATGAAGATGAAAAGAGATAAACTATGCAAATGTGTTCAGTTAACAGTAAAATTTTACATAACCACCACCATCATCATCAATCCAAAAACATACCCTGTCAATGAAAAAAAATAAAATCAGGGAAAATGTAGCCTGACAAGCCCGTTCAGGAGCTCTTAAAAGGGCCCTGTCTTCAAAGAAATAGAATAAAAAATTGAGAAAAGAAGCTGTCAGCCCTGTCAGCTGTGCCTAGCTGCCAAATATTCCTGATGCAGGGGTAATATGAGGCCATAAGGAAGCCTGAAGTTGGGATGATGTCACCAAGACTGGCCTGCTGCTCGTGGGCAAGATTCAAAGACTGGGCTAAAGGTGAGAATATTTAGGAAAATATCAAGAGCCATCAGCCCCATTAGGAGCAATGTTGGGCCAATAGAAGGCTGATGGGTGAGAAAACTATCATTCCTTGAGTAAGTACTGTGTGCCAGACATGGTGTTAAATGATTTTATATACATATATCTCATTTAATCTTCACAAACCACTATCCACCTTTTCCCTACCCTTTACCTTAGTCAAGTGTTATTATCCTATCTCACAGAGAGGAAAATGGAGTATTAGAGAGTAGAAGTGACTTCTCAAATTCACATGGCTATAAGTGACGGAGCAGAGATATGGACCCTTTCTGCAGAATAATGCACGTAATTGTGCATAAAATGTCATGAGATTCTTTTGCCTCTGCAGCCCATCCATGCACTCTCATTTTAAGAATCTCTGATTTCGTACAAATCCATAATTTTACAAGAAAACAGGGCCCAGAAACTAGCAAAGTAGCAATCTCAGTTCTCAGTATCAAAGGACTGAGCAAAGAAGACAAAATTTTCTATGGAAGAAATAATGCCTTATATACTCACAGTCTGATTTTGTTCAGGTTTTGAGCATACCCTGCTCCTGAATAGTCAATAAACAAAGGGAGGAAAGAAATTTTTATTCCTTTTAACAACCCAGCATTATCAAAAATCACACTGAATCCATCCAAGTTTAAATTGTTTGAACATTACAATCTCACTCCTTCCTCAAGACCTACTCTCCAGCCCCTACTCTCACCACCTTAGCCAACCCACAGGGCATGACATTTAAATCGTCTGGCTAGTCCTCTAGTGAAGGACACATGGGGCATGGGTGGCAAAATTATGAAGGCCATATATCACTCTTTTCTCTCTGTACAGTTTTTGCCTGCCCCTTCCATGTGCTATAGTTTCTGCTCCCACCCTATTAGATACTGTCCCCAGGAATGTTTCTCAGGAACACATTCATAGTAAGGTATCAATGACTGATTGGAGCACTTGTGTTATCCACCCCTCCACACACACACTCATCTTAAGGATGTCGGTTCCTGGGGCAGTGGGAGGCAAAATATGAAACAAGAGAATACAAACTCAGATGCCTATAGGGGCCAGGCAGGCAAGGTTACAATGACAGTACGCTGTATAAAAGTGCATATGCTTATACTTTGTGATCAGTGGGGACTGTGGTATGCTGGTGAACTGATGAGCATATGCTTTTTCTAATGCCTACTCAACTCAAATCATTGCTACTACGTATAATTGAGAGCTCAAGGCTACCAGAGCTTCCAATTTTTCCAGATAAGCTGAAAATCAGGATTTATGGGCTAATCTACCAATTTTAAAATTCCTATAAAACTCTGAGTATGCCAAAGAACATCCTTCCAGGCCATATGTGGTCTATGGGCTTCCAGTTTGTAAGGCTGCCTTAAACCAAAGGAATTGTTAACTAGTGGTGGGATTTCAGGCACCAGCTGTAAAAACAATTCCTGCTCATGTCCCTCCTCTCTGTCTACTTCTGTAGAGTCACTAATTATTTATGTAACAAAAGTGGAGATAATGTCTATAGAAAGCAACTGTGAAAATTCTTACATGTAATACCTCCCCACCCCATGAAAAATGATTTAGCACTGCAGTAGCAGCTTTCATCATTACTCTATCCCTCTCCCAGCTCTTTGGAATCCACAATTTCATTACATTCTCACAGGCATCTTATCTCTACTTTGCTTGTGAGGACAGTGAAGCCCATAGAGTCAATCTAAGTCACAAAAGTCCATGCAGTAAGTGGTGAGGGAGCAACTACAACTCTACAATATTCTGGCCACTGCTGTTTGTTTCCTCTAGGCACATGGTGTGCTTACTTTGTGCAAAGCTGGGGCTGGCTCTAGCTCTGGGAAAAACCAGTGTGGTAGACAACTTCTAAGATGACCAGCAATGCCCACCTCCTGATATTCAGACCCTTGTGTAATTTCCTCCCTTTGAGTGTGGGTTGAACCTAGTGACTTACTTCTAACTAATATAATGTGGCAAAAGTGATGCAATGTCACTTCTGAGATTAGGTTATAGAAAAGTGGAAATTCCCTCTTGCTTGGTTTTTATTTCTCTCTCAATTGCTCTTATGAAGCCAGCTGCCATGTTGTGAGCTGTCCTGAGGAGAGGCTCACATGACAAGAAACTGAGAGTGGCCTCTCTTAAATAGCCAAATAACTGAGATCCTCAGACCAACTACTCACAAGGAACTGAATGATGCCAACTGCCATGTGAGTAAGCCTGGAAGCAGATACTCCCCTAGTTGACCCTTAAGATGTCTGCAACCCTGGATGACACCTTAATTGCAGCCTGTGAGAGACCCTAAGCAAGAGGCCCCCAGCAAAGCCTTGCCTGGTTTCCTTACCTTCAGAAAAGTATGAAGTGATAAATGTGCATTGTCTTAAGATGCTAAAATTTGGCCTAATTTGTTATGTCAAAACCAGGAATACAAAATGTCCTACACCACACTGGCCTCACTGCCTGAGCTGCCATACCTGCCTCTCTGGTTTTCACTCCCAAAGCCTTTTCTCACCCACCATGATGGGAACAATCACCTATACGGGGCTATAAGGAGATGATGCTTGGAAAATAGCACTAAGATGGTGAGGATTATGGTAGGTGGGAGAGATTAGTATTTTTATTTATTTATTTTTTATTGTACTTCAGGTGGAGGTTTACAGAACAAATAGTTTCTCATGAAACAGTACTACACATGTTGTTTTATGACATTGCTTAACGCCCCACAACATGTCAACCCTCTAACTTCTCAACCTTTTTTTTTTTTGGTGAAAATACACATAGCCAAAGAGACACCATTTCAAAAATCTCTACATGCACAGTTCAGTGACATTGACTACGCTCTTCCAATTGTGCTGTTATTCTCACTTAAGATGAAAACTTACAGAACAAAATAGTTTCTCATTTAAAAGTTACTACAAATGTTGCCCTATTGCAATGGTTAACAATCTCACAACACATCAACAATATCCTTACTCAAACTTGGGCTCCCTATCACCAGCTTCCTTGTCCCCTTCTGCCTTCTGGCCCTTGTCACTGGACTACTGTATCTTGTTACTCTCATTTGATTTTACGGGGCTGTCCACTCCCAGGCTGAACGGTGAACCTCAGAGATAACTTCACCACTGAGCTAAAAGGGTGTCTGGCGGCCATACTCTCAGGGTATCTCCAGTCTCCTTTAAGCCAATAAATCTGGTCTTTTTTTTTGTGAGTTAGAATTATGTTCTACATGCTTCTCCGGCTCTGTCCAGAACCCTCTGTTGTGATCCTGGTCAGAGCAGTCAGTGGTGGTAGCTGGGCACCATCTAGCTGTACTGAACTCAGTCTTGTGGAGTCCTTGGTAGCTGTGGACAATTAGTCCTTTGGACTAATCTTTTCTTTGTATCTTGTTCTCTTCATTCTCCCTTGCTCCCGAAGGGATGAGACCAGAGGAGTATCTTAGATGGCCGCTCACAGGCTTTTAAGACCCCAAACACTACTCACCAAGGTAGAATGTAGAGCATTGTCTTTATAAGCTGTGT
>NW_004444006.1:1277806-1279232 GCF_000243295.1 Trichechus manatus latirostris | reverse complement strand
TTTGTATAATTTCTAGTTGTGAATTTATTTTTGCATTTTGTTCCTGCATTATTTTCCTGATATCTTCCAATTTTTTGTCTGTATTTTCTAAGAATTTGTCTTTTTTTTCCTCATGTTTGTCTGTTTTTTGCCTCTGCTATTGGAGATTTCTGAGCATTAGAGATTTGAATTCCCTATCAGGTAGTTCTAGTGCATTGTTTTCCACTGCACAGTCATCTGGTGTTTTATTTTGGACACCTACTGGAACCATCCTGTCCTGTTTTTTTAAATGTTTTGATATTGTCTGCTGTCTTTGGGGCATTCAGTGGTTATTTTTCTTGTTTATTGATTGTAGGCTTGTTTGTTTCATCCTTTTTTTTTAAATTTGACTATGTCTGAGCAGGCAGACTGTGTGTTCTTTGTTGTTTGTTCATCTGTGGGCACAATAGTTTTCACCTCCAGGGTCAGTCACTCAGATATGGTATGTCAGGGCAGGTCTAGCTGAAGAGAAGTTATTGGGATGGGTTGTTTGTTGCACTTACTACAGCCACCAGACTGGGTCGGTAATCAGTGCAGGGCAGGTTCCAGTAGGCCATGCCTGTGCTGCTTGGTGATTTGATGTCAAGCCCATTGTGTAGTTAGGCAGGATGCAGTGGGGAGATTGTTATGTGTGGAGCTAAGATGGATATGGGAGAGAGGAGAGAGGAACAGGAGCCAAAAACAAACAAACAAAAAAGTATGCTAGGGGAACTTGCCATTGGAGTGGAGAGATGAGAGACTATGAAATGGAGAAAAACAGAAAGGGGAAGAGGAAGAAAAAAAAGAAAAGAATGAATAAATAAAAATCGGAAAGAGAAAAGTACAGTAAAGTTCCCAGGGATCCCACTGGTGTGCCTATGAGGTCTGCGGAAGTTGTTCTCAGGTGTTGCAGTACAGCCTGGCTAGAAGGTGTAGAGGTATACAACTCCAGGTATTCAGGGAATAAAAAAAGAAGGAAGATACAGAGAGACAAGAACTGAGTAATGAAGAAAGACAAAAAGGGAAAAAGAGGGAAAAGAAAACCAAACAAATTTAAAAAAAGAAAGAACTAGAAAAGCCCCCTAAAAGTGAAAAAAAAAAAACCCGATGAAAAAAGAAATTCCTTCAAGGATCCCTCTGCGTGTCTGCGCAAGCCTAGGGTGTAGGCTCCAACCCGCACAGCACTGCCCAGCCAGAACGGGCTCCCACCTCAAGAAAAAAAAAAAAGAAAACTAACAAACAACACTAAACAAACAAACAAACAGAAGCCCCGGGATCCCACCAGCGTGGCAGCCCAGACCGGGAAGCAGCTCCACACTTGAATGGAGCTCCACAGCCCCTCAGGAAGAAGCAAAGATGGTGCAGGGAGCCAGGTATTTGAGCGAAAGGAGGTGGAGGTGGTGAGAGGTAAGGAAGAAATCCAAAGAAG
>NW_004444006.1:1271687-1277366 GCF_000243295.1 Trichechus manatus latirostris | reverse complement strand
TTCAGGATTGTTGTATTCTCTGTTCGGCTTAGTTTTTTGGATCTTTGTTGTGGAGGGACGGCTTGGTGCTTCTGCCTAGAGCACCATTTTAGAGTTTAGTGTTTTTAGCTGAAAAAAAAAGTTTCTTATTCACAGCTTTATTTCTTTCAGGCTCTGGGCCTCTATGACCATGCTAATTTGGAAGCCTGCCTAAAATTGTGTTTGAGTAACAAGACTACTCACCAGAGAATCAGGATAGCTGGTGATGTCAGTCAGTCAGTCGACCAACATTTTTCAACTGTCATCTTTGGGCCTGGTATTATGTTCAGTATTGAGGAGACTGGCAAGCAAATTAGATCCAGCTCCTGTCCTCATGAGACTTCAAGTATAATTATTATAATCCTGGCTCAGCTGCTCACAGTGGCCCCAAGGGCAATTCCCTTCTCTCTGTCCTCAGTTTCCTTATTGGTTAAATGGGTGGTAACTGGCACTGCAACACTCCCTTTTGTAAAAAGTTACAGTCTATGCCCAGGGGATCAAGAGGACTGCCTCTTGGCTGGTTGGTTACCCAGGGTCGCCAAGGTTAAATGAAGTGTCCAGGGTCATGGGAAAATGGTGATAGTACCCTGAGCTGCTTCTGAAAATTAAATTAACATTTATAGCACAATGAAGAAAACAATCTGCTCCATAAGGCTTGCTTAGTCACACTTTGTTCCCAGATAGACAGTAAACAAACAGAATGAAAGGAAATAATTTGTTAATGCTTTTAATAACCCAATATTATTTAAATAACAGACAGTAATTATCTTATTAAATCTAAATGAACAACAGCAAAGTGAACTTTCCTAGATCTCTGTTCTTTAAAGCTCAGGTAGTCTAGAAACTCTAAAAGTAAAATATCATCAGCTCCAATGGAATCCTCTTTCATTTAAAAGAGAGCATCATTCCTTGGAAGTTCATCACTCTTCTCTGAGGGGGGAACATAGAAGAAAAACAAAGCTGTCACTTGAGAAAATGTCTCTGGAGTGGAGAAGGGAATTTTGTGATTTTGGAAGACCAGAAACCAGCAAGAATAAAAGGAAAATAACTTTGTACAGGTAAGGAGGTGCACAGAAGAGAATGACTTATCCAAGATCACTAAACTCTTTAATGGCAAAGCTTAGACTAGAGTCTGGGCCTTTCCATAACACCACTCTGCACACAACCAATTTAACCTGAATAGATGCTATCTAGCAGTTAGAAGCATAGACTCTGGAGGCAGATAGTCTAGGTTCAAATTTTGTCTCTGCCATTTACTAGATGTGTGACTCTGAGCAAATTATTTACCTCTCTGTACCTCCATCTCTCATCTGTAAAATGAAGATGATGATATAACCCACGTCATAAGGTTGTCAGGAGAATTAAATGAGTTAATATTTGTAAAGCACTTGGGGCAGTAGCTTTCATAAAGTTAGCACTATACATGTATTTGTTAAATAAACTAAGATTTTCATCTAACTGTAAGCAAACCCAATAGCCGAAGCCAGCCAATAGCAAGGAGAAGGCTGTCCTCAAGATTTCCACCTCTCTTTTCTGAGGCTTTCCTTTTGTCTGACTCATCTTTAAACCCTTCCCTCCACCAGGCACCTCATCCATCCCCTCTTTAGGTCCCCACTGCATTGGTACCCTCTCCACCACTTCTGTTTCTAAGAAGCAATCAATCCAAAAACTCTCACAATCACTGCTTCATCAGATCAGCATAACAACTAAGGAATGGAGAAATGATTTTTCTTCTCATTTTACATGTGAGGAAACTGAGGCCCAGAAACTTGATGTGACTGTTATGGCTCTCTAGTTTTAACAGGGTAGTGGTTCTAGTCCAAACCTCAGCACTTACTTGTTGTGAGATCGCTGGCAAATGCTTTCACTTCTCTTCTTCACTTCACTTCACTTCTCTGCCTTCACTTCCTCACCCACTCAATGAGGAGCGGGTGGGTGGAACCAGATAATCTTAAAAACAATCTATGATTCAAAGGTCACACAACTTACTTGTTTTGGAGTGTGAACTGACTTCCTGTAAAACTACTCCTTGAATTTGTCCTGATGCTTCATCTTTACAAATGAGTAGAGTGTTAGAGAGTTCAGAGAATACTCTTGGCCTGTTGCCCTTCTGCCCTCCTTCTCTTTTCCTTTATCCACATCCACGGGATTAAACAGTAACTAAGACAGGATGAAGGAGGCCTGGTGATGCAGTGATTAACCCACCAGCCGCTCCTTGGGAGAAAGATATGGCAGTTGGCTCCCATAAAGATTTATAACGTTGGAAACCTTATGGGGCAGTTCTACTCTGACCCATAGGTTCACTATGAGTCAGAATCGACTTGACAGCAACGAGTTTGGTTTACGACAGAATGCTTTCTTTGTTTCATATAAGGGAACAACTTTGGGGGTGTAAAATGTCAAAGTAGAGAAGACCTTCAGAGACATCTTTTAGATCAATGGCTCTGAAATCAGATTGTACATACCTCAGAGGTCCTTTCCAGTGTGTTGGGGCTACGTGGACTATAAGGACACTTTCTCTTTGAGAGCTGACTTTACTAGAAGATTTAGGAGAATTATATTGAAATAAAGTCATATTTGTTATGGAGTGAAATGCAAAAAATACCCACCAATTTTTAAAAGTAAAACATGAGGCTACAAATAATTTCTACTCTGCCTTGGGCTAAGAAAAGTTTGCATTTGGGGAAACTGAGATCCAGGGAAAGAGAGTGTCTTTCTCCCCAGGATCACAGAGAGATTTTATAACAAAGAAAAGACTTGTTTCCAAATCACTGGCCTTCCAGATCATTGTGTTTTCTACTATCTGGACTCTCCTGTTGGCTCAGGACCTAGAAGGCAGAAGAGAGCCAAAGAGAGGATGAATACTGTTCCTTGGTGGGTGAAGAAGTACCTCACTAGTTCAAACAAGTTGCTTTACTTCTCAAGGCCTCAGTGTCTTCGTCTGCACTATACTACACCCTGCCCAGTCTACCTGTCAGGGAGATAACGAATGGGCAAGTCGTTTTTTGCCAGTCATGCCCTAAGGGCATTCATGAAGTCTGCTACCTCTTATTTTTCCTTTGTATCACAGATGTGAAAATCTCCCTCTGCAGAAAGTAATAACTACCTGGGAATCTCAGAGCAGCTTCCTGGATGGGGCAAAGTGGAGGAGATAAAGCCAATAAGCAGAAATGTAGGTCTCTGCCAATTCTCTAAAAGCTGGCATGAGAGTACAATGTATGGATAATTCGGGCTCTGGATTCAGGATGCCTTGGTTTGAATCCTAGCTCTGTGACTGTCTAGTTGTCTAATCTTGGACAAGTTACTTAACCTTTCCGTGCCTCAGTCTCCTCACATAAGAAATGGGGCAAAAGTGGTAACTATCTCATAGAGTTGTGTTGTAAGAGTTAAATGAGGTAAAACAATAAAAAAAACTTAGTGCTAGTTAACCAAACCAAACCAAACAACCAAATCCATTGTCATTGGCCCTATAGGACAGAACAGAACTGCTCCAGATGGTATCCAAGGAGTGTCTGGTGGATTCAAACTGCTGACCTTTGGGTTAACAGCTGCAGCTCTTAACCACTGTGCCACTAGGACTTCAGTGCTAATTAACTAATTATTATTGTTAAAACTCAGAACACAGGGGGTTAGGCTTCTAGCACAGATGCCTCCCTAGACACCTTTGTGGGACCCTGGGTATAGAGAACTTACTTTATAACCCACAGGTCATCAGAGAGGGGACCAGACCAAAATTGCTAAACTGCGGTTTGTTACTAGCTGAGAATCCTTCAGAAAAAAATCCTCTAGAATGTTCTGACATCCTAATAGATGTAGGCTTTGTATGAGTTCCCTGAAAGGACCAAAACGGTCTCTTCTTTACAAGGTCACAGAAGTATATGCTCATATTTTCTTTAAAAAGACTGGAATCCCTCAGGAAGAATGACTCTTTGGATGCCAGACAGAGAAAAATACAGTAAGATGATTATTGGAAAGAGTTTAAAACAGTGGGAAATGGACCCTAGGAGAAGCAGGTTCTCAGACAAGGGTATTTATTACACTTGGCAGTGGAGAGGCTTAAAAAGAGTAACGGAGAATTGTGGAAGGCCGGGCCTGAGGCCCTGGCCTTCCCTAGTCAGAAGCCCCTCACCAGGCACTAAGGGTTTAGCTATTTGTTTGTCCCTAGGAAACTGACATTTCTATAACCTCATCAAGACCCTTCAAAGCTTTCCCTATTTCTCTCTGGGATGCTTCTTCTAACTATTGTCTTATATCATGAGGCAAAATCTGAACAGGTTGTCCAAGCCATGACCCCACAGCAACCCTCAGGTCCCCTGGACCTCATAGTTATGACATTTTTAAGTAAGTTCATCAGTCACCAAGTATGTATCTTAATTTTAACATATTATGGCCCATTGGTCTTCTGAGTCAGTGGTTTTCAAACTGTGCCTTATGGAACCCTAAAAGATTTTATAGAGGTGCCTTCAGGGTTACCTAGAAGGAATGGTTTCCTAATCTACCCAGAATACCTCTCCATTTTTATCTGTTTTAATACTGTGAGTTCACGTTGAATTCTATTTGAGGTAAAATGTTCTATTGTTAAAGGCAATTTGAAAACCCTTACCATAAGCTGCTGCAATTATTTCAATGCCCAGAAATGTCACTGTGTTAGTAACCAAAGGGCATCTCTTTGAGTTATCCATGACATGTTAAACCACATGTCCTGATTTTTGACAAAAAAAAAAATCCAAACCAAAACAAAATGTAATCATCACACAGGAAGGAAAGAAACAGACTTTACTCTTGCCTTCAAAGAGCTAATGTTCAAATTCAGATGGCAGGACAGACCTTAACCATTTTTTTTTTAGTTGTTGTAGTTTAAATGAAGTTTACATTTCAAGTTAGTCTCTCACACAAAATTTTATGCATTCATTGCTATGTGATCCTAATTGCTCACCTCATTATGATACAGCACACTCCTTCTTTCCGTCCCTGATTCCCCATGTCCATTCAACCAGCTCATAAACCTCTCTGCCTTCCATCTCACCTCTGGACGAAAGCTGTCCCTTTAGTCTCTTGTATCTACTTGACTAAGAGGCACACTCCTCACAAGTATCACTTTATGTCCCACAGTCCAGTCCAATCGCTCTCTGAAGAGTTGGCCTCGAAAATTGTTTTAGTTCTAGACTGAGAATCTAGGGGCCATGCTTTCTGGGGTACCTCCAGTCTCAGTAAGACCATTAAGTCTGATCTTCTTACTAGAATTTGAGTTCTGCACCCCATCTTTCTGCTGCTCCATCAGGGACTCTCTGTAGTATTCCCTCTCAGGGAAGTCATTGGTGGTAGCCAGGCACCATCTAGTTCTTCTGGTCTCAGGCTAATGAAGTCTGTGGTTTTTGTGGCCCTTTCTGTGTCTTGGGCTAATACTTTCCTTGTGTCTGTGGTGTTCATTCTACTTTACTCCAGGTGATTGGGACCAACTGATGCATCTTAGATGGCCACTTGCAAGCTTTTAAGACCCCAGACACCACTCACCAAAGTAGGATGCAGAACATTTTCTTAATAATCTTTGTTATGCCAATTGACCTAGATGTCCCCTGAAGCATGGTCCCCAGACCCCTACCCCCGCTGCTCTGTTTCTCAAACTGTTTGATTGTATTCAGGAAACTTCTAAGCTTTGGT
>NW_004444006.1:1269191-1271587 GCF_000243295.1 Trichechus manatus latirostris | reverse complement strand
GCATCTTAGATGGCCACTTGCAAGCTTTTAAGACCCCAGACACCACTCACCAAAGTAGGATGCAGAACATTTTCTTAATAAGCTTTGTTATGCCAATTCAACTACATGTCCCCTGAAAGCATGGTCCGCAGACCCCGCATCCCTGCTACTCTGTCTCTCAAAGTATTTGATTGTATTGAGGAAACTTCTTAGCTTTGGTTTAGTCCAGTTGTGCTGTCCTTCCCTTCACCTAAGATGATTCTTATCTACTATCTAGTTAGTGTATAACCCTCACCCTCCCTCCCCACCTCCGTAACCATCAGAAAATGTTTTCTTCTGTGTTTAAACCTTTTCTTGAGTTCTTATAATAGTGGTCTTATACAGTATTTGTCCTTCTGTGACTGACTAAATTCACTCAGCATAATAAGTTCCAGCTTCCCCCATGTTATACCATGTTTCACGGCTTCATCATTGTTCTTTATCTTTGTGTAGTATTCCATTGTGTGGATATACCGCAATTTATATATCCATTCTTCCTTTGATGGGCACCTAAGTTGCTTCCATTTTTTGCTATTGTGAACAGTGCTGCAATGAATATGGGTGTGCATACACCTATTCGTGTGATGGCTCTTGTTTCTCTAGGATATATGCCAGGGAGCGGGATAGCTGGATCGTATGGTACTTCTATTTCTAGCCTTTTAAGGAAGCAGCAAATCGATTTCCAAAGTGACTGTACCATTTTACATTCCCACCAACAGTGTATAAGTGTTCCAGTCTCTCCACAACATCTCCAGCATTTATTATTTTGTGTTTTTTGGATTAATGCTAGCCTTGTTGGGGTCAGATGATATTTCACTGTAGTTTTGATCTGCATTTCTCTAATGGCTAATGATCCTGAGCATTTCTTCATGTGTCTGATAGCTGCCTGAATATCTTCTTTGGTGAAGTGCCTGTTCATATCCTTTGTCTACTTTTCAATGGGGATATTTGTCTTTTTGTTGTTAAGGTTTTGCAGTATCTTGTAGATTTTAGAGATAAGACACTGATCGGATTTGTCGTAGCCAAAAACTTTTTCCCAGTCTGTAGGTTGTCTGTTTACTCTTTTGGTGAAGTCTTTTGATGAGCATAAGTGTTTGATTTTTAGGAGCTCCCAGTTATCTAGTCTCTGTTCTGGTGCTTTTGCATTATTACTTATGGTTCGTATTTTGTTTACACCATGTATTAGGGCTCCTAGCTTTGTCCTTATTTTTTCTTCCATGATATTTATCTTTTTTTATTTTATATTTAAGTCTTGGGTCCATTTTGAGTTAATTTGTGTACATGGTATGAGGTATGGGTCTTGTTTCAGTTTTTTGCATATAGATATCTAGTTATGCCAGCACCATTTGTTAAAGAGACTGTCTTTTCCCCAATTAATGGACTTTGGGCCTTCGTCAAATATTAGCTGCTCATAGGTGGATGAGTTTATATCTGGATTCTCACTTCTGTTCCATTGGTCTATCTTTCTGTTGTTCTGCCAGTACCAGGCTGTTTTGACTACCATGACGGTATAATAGGTCATAAAATCAGGTAGTGGAAGGCCTCCCACTTTGTTCTTCTTCTTGAGTAATGCTTTATTTATTTGGGCCTCTTCCCTTTCCATATGAAGTTGGTGGTTTGTTTCTCCATCTCATTAAAAAAAGGTTGGTGGAATTTGGATCAGGATTGCATTGCATCTGTAGATTGCTTTGAGTAGAATTGACATTTTCACTATGTTCAGTCTACCTGTCCATGAGCAAGGTATATTTTTTCCACATGGCAGGTCTCTTTTAGTTTCTTCCTGGTGTCTTGTAGTTTTCTCTGTATAAATGTTTTAGGTCTCTGGTTAGATTTATTCCTAAGTAATTTATCTTCTTGGAGGCTATGGTAAATGGTATTGTTTTGGTGATTTCCTCTTCAAGGTTCTCTTTGTTGGTGTAAAGGAATTCAATTGAATTGTTTTTTCTTTTTTTTATATTTTATTGTACTTCAGGTGAAGGCTTACAGAACAAATAGTTTCTCATGAAACAGTAGCACACATGTTGCTTTATGACATTGGTTAACAACCCCACAACATATTAACCCTCTAAATTCTCAACCTTTTTTGTTTTTTGGTGAAAATGCACATAGCCAAAGATACAAGATTTCAAAAATTTCTACATACACAGTTCAGTGACATTGACTACGTTATTCCAACAGAACAAAATAGTTTCTCATTTAACAGTTACTACAAATATTGTCCTATGACAATGGTTAACAATCTCACAACACATCAACAATATCCTTACTCAACATTGGGTTCCCTATCACCAGCTTCCTTGTCCCCTTCAGCCTTCTGGCCTTTGTCGCTGGACACCTGTACCTCGTTAGTCTCATTTGGTTTTACTGGGCTGTCCACT